>NW_010325788.1:3064-11278 GCF_000700745.2 Antrostomus carolinensis | reverse complement strand
ATTTCATTTGTTTGGAGAGCTCAGTTTCAACTTTGATAATCAATTTAACAAAAGAGATGAATAATAAAGTCAAGGATTAACTTGTCAAAATAAGTGTGTAAGTAGCAAACAGGTATTTTTTTATTTGGACATTGTGACAGGTGCCTGTATTTGTGCTGTGTTGTCTAGTAAGTCAGTAAAAGACAAATAACTTCCTATAACACAGCTTCTGAACTCAGAAAGTCAGAATTAAAGTATGGGGTGCTACAAGAACCTTTCACAAATATGTTTACCAGCTCCTTGACACATGGCCCAGATCAGGAACTGATACAAATTTACATGTGCTGACTTAGAATTGTAGCATTTGCTTCAGTACTTTCAGAAAGGGAACTAACACACACACCAACATTTTTAAATCCATGTTTAATTGAACTTTTACAATAATTTATTTCCTGTCTTTTAAAAAAAGTTATCAATCCAAATGTGTTATTCTGCCAGTGAAATATACTTTGGAAAAAGTACCAACTAGGAAAAGTTTAGCTTGTTTGACCAGGTTTCACAGACATTTTTCTATCCAAATTATGATACCATGCACACATCCCTTTTCAAAAAAAGATGCTAAGAAGAGTCATTTCGTCTTGGCAATAAAGCAATGTGCCAAAACATACTTGTAAATTTTCCATCCCCTTTAAATTCTAATGGCCAGATATTTTTCATTCCTAACAACGCATTCAAATGTATTTCCAATGACTCCTGCAGAACTACATTCATGTATCACACAGCATGATTAAAATCTGCATCAGATAGAAAATTATGCAGATTTTTTTCCCCAGTTTCTAACCTCTACAAGAACATGTTTAAACATCTTATATTCTGCTGCGAACATAGTGACAGAAAAATGATTACATTTCTCATCTCAAACAAGTGAAACATGAAGAAATTAAGAATTATACTGTATCAGTATTTAAATGTTTAGGTACCTAGTACTAAAAGGTGCAATCCACCATCCCTGAGTTGGTCAGCTTACATGATAAATGAGACACACATATCTAGAATTCACAAAAGCTAGAAGCTACCTAGAAACAGTGAAGAAAAGACATATCTGAGATCCATAAATTGAAGACTTATGCTAGTTTGATGGGTGATGGAACTGCAATACAAGACAAATATTAAAATACTGACAACAAAAATATCAAAGTCACTCAGAAAGTGCCAGGAGTGGAAAGTTACAGCCAAAAAAAACAATTATATTTTCAAATTCCCTGGCAGACAGAGGCAGGGCTTTAACTTTTGCCAGCAAATCAGGGGTTATATGTAATTACATCTACACTAGGCTACTTCCTACTCAAAACCATACCCAGAATACACAGGAGCCAAGAGAAAAATCTGAAGCCCACCTAAATTGCATAAGATACAAGTGCTTCCAAGATGGGAGACACTTCAATAAGACTCTGAAAGAGTATCCATTACCAGTTGATCAACTGAAATTAGTATGGAGTCACTGGTATATTTTTTTTTTCAGTGCAACTATAACAAAGTTAAACACAATAATAGCCTAATAATCATGCTACTGACTTTATAAGCAAAAACAAACAAACAAAACCCCCCCCAAAAACCTGTAATACTTACTCCAGATAATCTGTTCCTGTTTCAGTCTGACTGTGCAGTGAAAATACTTCTATTAAACATTGTTTTCTTACTATTACCCTTGATTTCTCGGAAGGTTCCACAAGATGATCTAAATGTGACCTAAAAAAGCAAAACACAACATAGTGCAATTAACCAAATGAAAAAAAACAGTAATTTGTAATTGTATTAATAGCTCCATAAATTATTTGTGCAGAAATATCTAATTAACCACACATTTTCATTCCCTTTGAATACTACATTACCATATTCACATCACACAATCTAATAATTAAATGAATGTTAAATCCCCAAACACTCAGATACCAGAAAGAAAAAGAAGAAATGAAAAAATATGTAGAAGATTCCACTTGTTCTAACAATATAGGCATCATAATAATTAATTACATAGTCAAAACCAGGTTTTAGCTGCTACGAATATTTTAAAATTTTTTGTCCACTCAATTTGGATCAGATCAATGGACGTCTATTGCAATTAAAGACAAAAGGGGAACAGAGTTGCCTTCACTCTCCTAACCACATCTTCTCTTTTACACTTGGCTGTAAGCTGGCTGGGGTTTTTTGTCTTTTTTTTTTTTTTTTTTAAAAAAAAAGAGTGTAATGTCATCTGTAGTTCTATTGTGGAGAGTTTGAGTTGATGACGCAAGTGATTCCCATCTTCCCATTCATATTTCAACTTGTGAAACAGCAGGAGAAAGTTTCAATAGGTCTCCTCTTACCAACATCCTGCAAACATACAAGACAAAGTATGTCCACACAGCCAAGACATCATCTCCATTTAGCTCTACCTTGCAAACCAGGCTATCGGCAAAGTGAAATAAACAAAAAATATTTAAAGCCCCCTTGAGAATAAAGCAGCACTATCAGTTTGCACTGATAATATCTACAGGTTTGTAGGCCAAGCCACAAAACACAAGGCATGTAACTACACTCGTCCTCCCACAAACAATTATTTTTCTAAACCACACTAAGTAGTCTGCACTGTGCTTGTAGGAACTCAACACAGTACAGTGGTCATGAACGAGGGCTGTTATTCCCTCTGTCCCACACAGAGCAGAACCTCTCTAGAGGTCAGCATGTAGAGCACTGTGAAGCAACTTAGATTTTTTTTCAGTGGCTTTGAGGGAAAAATACTTGCTGCCCCATCTGCTTAAGTCTGAAAACATTAAGTTACTGCTCCATGCACAACCTCTTGAAAACAATCTTTCAGTGCCTAAAGGTATGAACTAGTCCAGAAACTTCTCACGATTAAAGCCTAGGAGCCTACAGCAGGCCACAGCCAAAAAGGAAGACCAGAAAAAAAACAAAGGCAGCCTTACACAATTTCGAAGTTGTGTGGACAAAGGAACAGTGTGAATGTCTTATAACCAACACTAAAGTGCCAGTCTGGCATTAATGTTTTACAGCCATGTCAATATTTGTGTTTATGGAATAAGAAAAATCAGAATCAAAAGCTAGCGGTCAGAAGGCAAGAGCTTGGGAGGGGGTGTGAAATACATCACACTAGAGATACAAGGTAAATAGTCACTAGCTCCAGAACTTCCACCTGAGGAAGCAATCTTTCACAGCCTGTGGCGCCTCAAAGAGGGGACACAGCGTATGTCTGAAGTACCATACCCTGGGGCAGAAGCAGGATGTCACTTTAATTAAAATTTGGATATCCACCTTCTAGAGATCTCCAGCTAGCTAGTCACATCATGACAGATCAGACGGTGGGAGCCCGACACACCACTCTAAATTCATAGGAAACCTTTCCTGAGGAACCTAACAGCACCTTCATAGCAAAGGAGGAGGGTGTTCTGAAATTGCACATATGCCACAGCTGGTACATATGACATAAGTTTACCCTAACACCAACAACCACTTCCATCGAGGATGGTAAACCACAGAGAAGCCTCCCAAATGCAATGTGGGAATCACAGGCAAAATGCAGAATACTAGTTTTCTAATATCAGCACTGATACATTGGGAAAATGTGACCTTATTCCTTCCCTATACTATACTACCTACCCATTTTATTAAGTCCATAAATGGGACCAATGAGTAACACAGATGCATTGTCAGATTTCTGGACTAAGAGTGCATTTCCGGGGGTGGGGGGGGAACCAAACAAGGCTGGCACTAAAAAAAAAAAAAAAGATGCACTTTGTGAAATAACTCAAGTACCAAAAGGGAAAGCAGGCAGTCAGTGCTGCAGTTTCTGCTCAGAGCCCTCTGTCTCATTTTTTCCTTTCTCTTCACACCACAGTGTAAACTGCAACCTGGAAGAGGAGACAGATGTTTGGCTCCTAGCATGCTTCAAATCATTCCCATCTTGGACACCATCAACCTCCTGCATTGGATTCATCTCTAAGACACTGGCAAGGCAAGGAGAGCTAATGCTCCTCATGCCTTACTCAGAATTTAGTGAGAAATAAATGAAACATATTAGCACAGTGGTCAATGCACTGACATCCAATCTGAGGGTTAGGCACATGCATAAAGCCCAGAAAATATCTAATGTCCATAAGTTGTACACATTTAACAAGCCAGTATGTTGTGAATAGCTCCTGTCACAGTTTATTAGTTCCCATGTTCTCCACAATCTCTTGCTCACTAGAGTTTTCCTCACTTTCCTAGAGCTCTCTGCCCTTTTTCTTCCTCTGTTCTCACAGTAGTTTGCATCTTCACTGCAGTTCAGACATGACATCAAAAACCTGTCCTCTGCAACCACCTGTGCAGTAGCTAGGGGAACGGCTAGCCCACCGGGCCTTAAAACTTCCTGATGTATACAGAAAAACCACCTACTACTTATATCGAAGCATTAGAAACAAATCCTTCATTACAGGATGACAGCGTGCAGCTTCGTTTTTCTAGCTAACCAACCCTTCTTGTTTTTCAGACCACCAGAACAGAGGTTACGAGAGATGGTTATCAGCAGATCCCATCATGGTCCACCTCTCATATGCCAATATACTTTCTACCTTCAAAGCACAAGTAGAAAATTTTTCCAAGTCTGGTGACTATATTACCTAACAGACCAAGGTACAAACTCTGCTGGCCTCTTAACTGTCACGAACAGCTACTGAGAACTCCAAATACATAAGAAACATGCAAGAATAATCTCTGGGATCAGAGTAAAGATCAGAAAGACTTGCAGCAACTGCCTCAAGCAGTGAACGCAAACTGGGCTCTCTGATGAGCACACACCTTTTCCCCACTGCATCTCTCTGGGGAAAGTGGGGAAAAATAGAACTATCACCTGGACACGACCAGCCAGGCCTTCTTCATGGGTCACTGTGGACTGTGAGCTTAGCCAAAACACAGCAAAAAATCATCCTGGGCACTTGCCCTTGGGTCCACACCCATAGCACTCCTACAGAAAGTACCACCAGGGACCTAACAGAAATCCTATTCCATTGCAGCTTGCAACTCCTGCATGAGAAGTTGTATTGTACAAAATAATCATTTTCATGAATCCTTTCATTACACCTTTATTACAGAGACACTGTTTTCATGCAAGTCATAACTGTTTTAGAAAAAACATTAACAATCTTACAAAATAATTCAGGAATCAAAATTGTGCAGTGGCCATCAAAATGCCTGTGACAACACAGTAAGACTTCCTGTTATTCTATAGTTACCCTATATGCTTCTTTATGTCCACAGAAACACTTACAAATGTATGACCAAAAAAACCTGTATGACAAAAAAAAGAAAGCAGGAAAAACTTACAAGAAACTTTTGCCTAAAAATCCTGTGTGGCATCTAACATAGAACAGAAACAATTATAAGCCAGGGAAGCAGGTCACTTGTGAAGAACGAAAAAAATATATATTTAAAAAAATTCATTCATAAGCAATTTAAGATGCCACATAGAAACTACTGGGCTAATCGTGGCCCTGTAGTCTTCTACTCTGTAACACCTTCTAGATCCATCAGACAGGCTCCTCTGTGAATTCTGCCAGAGCACACAGAAATTGATAGAGAGCATACTCCAGGTTTGCTTTAGCATACGGAACTCCGAGTAGGCTGAATGACATGACATAGCAGTTTCTTGAGTATCCTCCTCTCTGCAAATGAATCTCCCACTCCAGAAGAATGCGCTGAGGAGAGCTGAGAATGTGCTGAGAGCACTAGCAGATGCTTTGGACAGTGATGCACAGAGAAACGTACAGCCAGGGTGTTTTTATAGCTCTTGGTTCACATCTTAAGCTACCTTGAAGCAGTCTCATGCATTTCATGCTCTCAATAGCACTGAAAACTGGACAAGCTAATGTCAAGCTGAATTAGCTGCCCTAGCATTCACTTGGTAATGAAGAAACTCATCACTTCACCAAGTCTGAGACAAGAAGAGGATTAACCATCAATAAACACACCAAATACCTTCAAATGAAAAAACCAACAAGAAATATAAAGCAACATTCTTTTCCTTCCTTCCTTCCTCAATCTTAAGTTTCAACAACAATAGGCACAAAATTCTTCAAGAACTTTCCCTATCAGTAATCAAGCCATTACAACCCAAGTTCAGAAATCAAAACAGTGAGAAAAAGAAGAACTTGCAGCAGCGCACATTTGGCTAAATAACAGCAACTTCAAAATTCCACATACTGCACATCTTAGTGCAAACATTGAAAATGCAAGTTAAAGCCTGAATCTGAAAGAAGTATTTCCTCTGCATTGCACAGTGTTGCGTGCAGACTGATACAAACAGCAGAACTGTATAGAAGTATCACCCTATTTATGCAACGCTCACAGTCTCTTCAACAGCACAGACTAGCTGTGACCTTTTAAAGGTAACACTTATTTCTGCACTAATATAAAGAGAAAAAATATTTTATTGATAATGGACAGCATACTGTTATACACACAGCAGTGTTCTTATTTGTGGTCTACATTCACAGGTGTTGGTGGCTGGCCGAAAAACAATAATATCCTTTTTTTAAAAAAAAAACCCAACAAAACAACAAAACTCAAAACCATCGACCTTTTCTGAACTGTGTCACTTTAAAATGCAGAACACAATTGCTCTACGAAACTCACCTATCTTGTACAAAATCTTTTCAACCAAAACAAAACAAGCATAAAGCTACAAGCTTTCATCACAAAAACACCCACAGAAAATAATAAAAAACCCCAAAGAAGCAAAGACAGAAACTACAGAATACCAAACTCTAAGCCAAATGAGCTGCAAAGAGGTCTATGTCAGAACTACAAGTCAGTTTACAGTCTGTCTTTTTCCTTAAGATGGACAAAATAATCACAAAGCATTTTTATGAATAACTAAAAAACATAGATCAGTGTTATTCTTTAAGTTAAATGGATAACTGTTAGAAACATGATTTGAAGCTAAATTCTGTCACACGTCTTCATTAAGGAGAACTTGATATCATAATTACATTTACCCAGTGGGTGATTCAGAGTAGGAGCTCTGTACTCAGCTGCTATGAATCACCCTGTAACTAAGCCATGTTCACTGTACCCAGAGAGCCAGCCTCACTCGACTACGGCTCACCTCTGAAATCCCCTTCAGTGCCCAACAGGCTTGGTTAAAAGAAATTTATATTCCACAAGCACACACGAATATGCTTTAAAATATTTTTTTTTTAACTTGGTTACACTTGCTGCAGAATTCCTTTCAATTTACAACTGTAAGACAATAGTTTAAATCAACTATTTTGAAAATATTGATTTTTAATGAGGTGTCAGTTACTGACATTTGAATTTAATGGGGGGGGGGGGGGGGGGGGAACTTTTTTTTTGGGGGGAGAAGGAGGCAGGGAGAATCCCTCTTTCACAGTGATATATCCTGATGGTGCTCAGGGTTAAGTAATCGAGTAATCCTTCTACTTGCTGTAGTTTAGAATGCAATATGATTGAAGTTGTGAGGCAAATTACAATCTTTTATCCTTATAAGAAAGTCACAGAAAAGCAAAAGACTTAGGGTTCTTACTGGGACTGAAAAATGAAGAACCTTCAACTAAAAGCACAAAGAACAGACACTTCTAGATGGCAAGGCACCACCTGCATGATTTAGGATCAACAAACAAAAACCTAACCAAAAATAATTTATTTTTATTTTCCCAGAATGATTCAACCATTTTTCTTCTGCTCTGTCACCTTCAAAAGAAAAGCCTCTGGGCAAAGCAGACAGGGAACACACCAACTGTTAATGAAGCTTAACAAAAAAAGACTCTGGTAGATGGCAAATTTTTCCTCCCTCGTTCTGTTAGGCAACCAGTCATTCTCTGATTTGAGAGCAGTGTGCTGAAATCAAGATTAGCAAAGTCTCCGTAAGTGGGAGACCTTGCAAATGTGCTCAGTATTAGAGAGGGATGGTTGTCAGTGCTGATAACTTCTAATGACAACTGCAGAATACCAAAACATCCTAAGAGAGATTCTGGGCTAGAGGATGTACTAGATCTGACAGTACCCTAGAGCTCAAAAAGTTCTAGGCTGTATGTGTTTTCATTATTTCAGATGACTCACAAGTCCTTAGATTTACTTTATATTGATTCATAAACACGGACTCAAATGAGTAACACTTTCCAGCTAATTTCCACTTCCAACCCAGCTTAGGGCAAAAGTGATTACCCAACTGGTTCAGCA
>NW_010325788.1:0-3052 GCF_000700745.2 Antrostomus carolinensis | reverse complement strand
TTCAGCAGCTCCAAAGCTGGTGACAAAGAAATGAATAGCTTAGATTGAAATGAACAGGCTTATCCACGTGAAGATCTAAGCTCCCTCACCTCCTCCCAGAGCCCACAAATCACTTGCACCTCCAGGCCAGTGCTGCAGCTTTTCTAAATCTGGCTCACTAAACCTGGCTTACAGAAGTGAAGAATTACAAGCTCTGGTCACAGAGCATGTGCCATACCTACATGTGCGCACACACACACACACACACACACACACAACGTGAAGCTTAAAGGCTTGAGGCTGAGCTAACTTAACCACTGAGCAGTAGTTTAGGCAGGTGCAAACAAACCCACCACCTTGCACAAGCCCTTGTGACAAAGATGTTTGCAAGAGTTAATGAACTGGTCTGCAATCACTGCACACCCTCAGCAGTCATGCTGCTGCAATTCATTTTTCAGAATACTAAAATAGATTGCAAGCAATAATAAAAGAATTGATTCTACATGGATTTTCATTACACCTAAAGCAGTATTTGAAAACAGAAGTCTCAGGAAGGAGGGAATTGTCAGGAGCACAACAATTCCTGTATCTGTGAGATGTCAGTGAAGCACTGGTTCTTTTGGTTCTGTATCACGCTGCAATTATGCCCCATACTTTTGCTTTAAAACCTACTTTTGAAGCTAAGTTAATTATTGAGCATAACACAGAACATAAGGACTTGTTAAGGGACAAAATTACCTCCACGCCATCACTTTTAGATAAAGAAATCTTATATTAATTTAATGAGCTCAAGGCCATTTCCAGACACTCTAAAGTTCATTAAGTCCTTCTCCATTATTTCCCTCTGATTAGCTTAAAGTCTGAAAGACTTAAGGTCCACAGCTCCTGCTGACTCAGCACTTCCTCAAAATTCAGGAAACCTGAATATGGCCATTATTGATGCATTTTCTACTCACTAGTATGTCACAGATGTAAAAACACTGCTAAAAACCCTACTCGTTCCACCTAAAAGTTACTAAATGAATAAATATTTACTTGCATTTTAAACAGAGAAATAAAACAGTAAGTCTTCACTGTGACTCTCCAAAGATCTTATCACAATTATTTAGTTACTTGAAACATTATTAATAGGACTACTCGTGATTTCTGTTTCTTGTGATCTCTTCTGTATAGGCTATTTTCTTCACTCCTTTCACATGCCAATGTTTCACTTCCCATCTACACTGTTAAATGCCTAATATGGTGAAACTATGCAAATCTACTTCTATTTAGTTCCCAAATTCTGCTTTTTGTTGTGTGCATATCTAATTTTACATAGATGAGAAAAAATTAGTAGAGTTAAATAACAAGACTAAACAACTAATTTTTCAGTAACTAATTCTTATGAGCCATTTTGTGAAGCTACTTCCTACTCTGGTCCAGATAACAGTTTAAAGGCCTTGTTCTTTATAATTAAAGCAAATTCCAAGGCGTGGATGGCAAGAGATTATGAACAGAGTAGTGTCTAGCTATCTGTACTTCAAATACACGCTGCTGCTGCAGCCCAACTTGCTGTTTGATTCCAAATATTACCACATGATAAATATTAACAATATTTCATCACTAACATCATGTATATAATAAATAGTATCCGAAACTATAAGTAATCGCTAAGACAACTTCTTGTGATGAAGAAAAAACGCAAGTTTAACAAATGCAGCTTACCTTCAGCTATATCCAACACTCAAAAGCAAGCCTATTAAGCTCTTTTAGGTAATGAAACACTGTGCATTTTAATTTGCTCTTGCTCCCTACTCCTTCCTCTTTCAGGTAGTGAGACTTCTATTGCTTCATACTCCAGTGCTGAAAACTCAGGGTGCTATCAAAGGAGTTGCATGTTATAAGCCAGAATGTACAAATTCAGGTTCTCAGCTCGTGCATTCCAAAACAAAAAAGGAGAGCGTCACCAGGGGAACATGGAAGGAAGATGAGTAGAGTTTGAAGAAAGTAAGGGCAGCCACCCTCCTGCCCCTATTAGCTGCTCAACAGCAAACCCGATATGCATTTAAAGGAGTGGGGAAAACCAGGCAAAACTGAACAGAAAACCGACAGCAAGCTGATACAAGTTTGGGGTTTTGGGTTAATTCTTACACTTCCTCTGAAACATTAAAATGACAGCAGCTTTACGATATCCCCATTTCTTCTAGCCCTTATGTGTGAATTTAAGATTGGCAATACAACAGCAATCAGTGCACATTTTACAACATAGGATGTATCTGATTTTGAGACCAAATTTTCTATCATCAAATTAAACAATCACATTCCTAGGTTCTAATATAATCCTTTGCATTAATATCTATATTTATAGCAAGATTATTTCATCCTTTTTGTTAACTATTATTTCTTCAATATAATAAAAGCTGCAATGCAATATATTGGGGTGATAAGGTCGAGTGCTTACAGGTAAGGATGAGGAGGTCTATAATAGACTCCCAACAGGCAGATATCCTCTTGGGAGTCTGTTATAGACCACCCAACCGGAATGAAGAGGCAGATGAGGCATTCTACAAGTGGCTGGCAAGAGTCTCACAATCAGTGGCCCTTGTTCTTGTGGGGGAGTTTAACTTACTGGAAATCTGCTGGCAATACAACACAGCAGAGAGGAAAACAGTCTAGGAGGTTCCTGGAGTGTGTGGAAGAGAACTTCCTGACACAGCTGGTAAGTGAGCCCACCAGGGAAGGTGCCTCTCTTGACCCCCTGTTTACCAACAGAGGAGGACTGGTGGGAGATGCGGTGGTCGGAGGCCATCTTGGGCTTAGCGACCACGAAATGATAAAGTTCTCGATTGTTAGTGAAGAAAGGAGGGGGATTAGCAAGACCACTGCCATGGACTTCTGGAGAGCAAACTTTGGCCTGTTCAGGATACTGGTTGAGAGAGCCCCTTGGACAGAGTCCTGAAGGGCAGAGGGGTCCAGGAAGCCTGGACATTCTCCAAGAGGAAGTCTTAAAGGTTCAGTAGCAGACTGTCCCCGTGTGCCGCAAGATGAACCATCGGGGAAGACGATCGGCCTGGCTGAACAGGGAGCTCTTGCT
>NW_010325787.1:0-4736 GCF_000700745.2 Antrostomus carolinensis | reverse complement strand
AGGTTGGATCTTCATATGATATAAATAGGCATTATTCTTCTACTGCCTCTGTTGATCAAGATAGGTATATATTACCACATACTCGCGGCTGTTTCCTAGAGTAGAGTTTAATTCTAAGACTTTTGGGTGGTCTCCAAATGATTTGCACTGGCGTATGATTTTTCTCTAAAATGTGTTCTAAATTCATTCTATTTTGCACTCAACATTTGCATGTACGTTTTTCAATATGTACACACTCATGCATTAGCCTACATATGCTAGCACTGTTGGAGCTGGCACAACAAAAATGTGAAGAATATGCTGTAAGGAATTCAGGAAAAAAAGCTACCAAACAGACTGGAGATTGAAGGGACCAATTAGTGGGAAAAGATTAAATGGTCTGATTGTGCCCTTTTCATGCAGGCAAAATGCAATGGAAGATTATGTATTTGGTTTTGGAGGCAGTGAGGGACAACAGCCAAAAAAGGAGACATAGTCAGGGAAATAGTAACTGCAGGGATATGATAACCATCTCAAATGCCTCAATAGAGAAGAAATTGAAAATGTCATTCAGAGAAATATTTAAAATAAAAAGGTTAAATTAACTATAGAAAATTAACTTACAGAAAGAAGGAAGGTGAATATTAATAAAGGAGAAGAAAAAACAGTCGATGAAAGTGAAATTGTTTAGGATGTGGAATGGTGGCCCCAGAAAACTACAGACAATCCATTGCTGGGATAATTTAAAATGTAAGTATTTGCATTGGGTTTGTTTGTGTGTATTGCGGGGAGAAGCCGGGGGTTTTTTTGGTAGTGGAGGAAGGGCAACCTTCTGAGAGTGAAAAGCTCCCCTAGCTCCAAAAAAAAGCGGACCCCCTCCCAGCCCAGGCTGGGCCAATGAGCACTAGAGAAATGTCTCTGCAAATCTGTATTTGTGAAGGGAAGGACTGTCCTGAAAAGAAGAAGGTGGGGGTGAACCTGGAGAAGAGGTGATTGACAAAATAAAAGAGGACCATCAGCCTACACAAAGGATGGACAAACAGAGGAAAGCTTCATGGCCAGAGGAAAGAGGAGGAGAGACAGATCCACACACCCGGTTCACCTGATGGAGTAGAAGGAGGAAAAGGAAGAGCCTTGCAGCCCATGGAGATCAACAGTGAAGCAGAACCCACATATAGGCCATGGAGGACTCCACGCTGGAGCAGAGAAGCTGAGCCTGAGGGCAAGTGTGACTGAAATTGTGACCCCCAAGCCAGAGCAGAGAGTGGACCCCCAGAGTGGAGGGAAAGTCTCATGCAGCCCATGGATATGCCATGCCAGAGCCGGTAGCTGAGCCTGAAATGGTCTGTGACTCCATGAGAAGCTTGCTTTGGAATATCTTTTTCCTGGACTTCCATGCCGGGAAAAGTGGCAGAGGTGAACTGACTGAAACCTCCATTCCCTGCCCCCTGTGCTGCTGGAGGAGGAAGGTGTTGTAGGATGTGGTTGTTATGTCTACTCAGATCGTTTTCAACAAATTAAATTGATTTTTCTTCCCCAAGTTTGAGTCTGTTTTGCACGTGACCATAACTGGCGAGTGAGCCGTCCCTGTCCTTCATTCCTAATCCTGTGTCCTGCTTTGTTGTGTCTTCCATCCCATCTCACTGGGTTGGGGGAGTGAATGCAGGACTGCATGGTCCCACTGTGGGTCAAACCACCACAATATTCCAAGCATTAAAAGATGTGAAGGCTAGAAAAGACTTGCATCTTGAAAGAATGGAGTTACGCACCATGGGCGTTCTTATCATCTCTGATCTGCGTGTGTGTATTTATGCAAGTAGGAATACAGTAATGCTTGAAAAGGAGTAGTCTTGTGTATGGAGTTGTTGCCTGGAAATTTAAATGTTTGACTTAACAGCTAGAAGGTGGAAATGTCAAATTTTATCCTCATCCTAATTCTGTTGCTCTGTATTTTGTTCATACTGTCAGGTACTTAATGCACTTTAAGTCAGATTTTCAGTTGGCTTTTCAGTAAGAATTCATTCCATTTTGGTGTACATCTACAAACATGTCCAGACAAACTGTGGTCTTTCACTGTTAAGTACTTGGCTATATACAAGTACTGAGTCCCTGGAAACACTGCTTTTGCATAGTAGCATGCTACATGGTCTAGTGGGCTTCTAGACTAATCTAGAGATTACTTTTCTGTCTTCCATATGTAGAATTACAAGTATTCCAGACTTGAAATACTTAAGAAAGAAGTTTGGCCATTATTTTTTTATTTTAACTTGGGTGGTGGGTTGGGGTTTTTTTGGTTTTTTGGAGGGTTTTTTGGGGTGTGTTTTCTAGTCATCTGGAAATAATTCCTTCGTTTTCAATGTTATTGAACTTTTTTTCCCTACTCATCAGAAACTATGGCAAAAAGTACTTTCTGTGACCTTGGTTATGTAAGCTGAGATGTTTACTTTCATAATTCTACGCTGTGTTTAGTTCATTATGTAAGCTTCTGACAATGGCTAGGATTTTTTTAGATGTTTTACTTTATTTTATATACTGCCTGTAGATAGTTCCTCTACCACAAAATGCAAATTCCACTCTTGGAGCGACAAAAGGAATGTTAGCATCAATAATAAAGTAACTGGTTATTAGATTTGCATACCAACTGATGTGTTTGGGGGTTTTAGATTATTTAATTACTTCTACCTCCTTCCTGAAGGTTAACACTCTGATTAGGCAACCTTTTTTACCATTGCTATATGTCCCATGATTGATTGAGTCACCTTATCAACATTTCTGATTTGCTTTCCTTTTTCCAGTTCACTTAGGTTATGGGGAACTTTAGAATCTGGCTATGGGGAAAAATCAGAACTATTGCAAAACTCTCAGTATTTCTTTCAGTTCAAGACTGGATAGAAATGTCCTCTATGCATTTTGTCACTAGTTTTTTTATAAGTATCTGTAGTTCAGCTTTTCAATTACTCTTTGAACTCTCACCTTTTCTTTGTCAATATGCCACAAGTTCCCCATATACATACAAGTTGTCAAATCCTAGAAAAAAAGGTATATTTTGGCAATGAGAGAGTTTTGATTTTTAAAAACAGCTTGCTTTAAAATTTGCTTGCCACAGCTCTGCCTATGAAAGGGAAGGTTTCAGGTTTTAATGTTCTGTAATTTTGTAATGGGTTACATCTAATTTTGTTTCTATTTTAATATTCTACATACAAAATTTTTATTTTTTCGTTATCTGAGACAGCATCTGCATTGTCCTTTTTTAGAAAAAGAAAAACCCCAAAATACAAAACACCACCCCACAACAACAACAAAAAAACCCAAAGGCCTGCATTATCCTGAGTAAAAGTGAAAAAATTCCCCAAGTGAAAAAAAGGAGGATGAAAAAAGTCTTGAAAAATAAAGGTTGTCAGCTGATTTGAAATATAACTGGATTGTGGCTAAACAACTTAATTCATACGTTTTGGGGTTTTTTTTTTTCAAAAGCTTGCCTAATCAGTATTTATTATTCTTAACAACCATATAAATATGACCTAGTTACTAATATACTTCTAAACTTGTTCTTTGGTATCATGCTTGCTCTTTTGAACTACTGACTCTTAATGTTTAGATTTTTGTGGCTATAGCCTTATATCTGTATTTTCATGTCCCTATCAAAAGTGCTGAGTGTTAAGCACTTATGAGGAACAGATGTACCTATTTTTTATAATCCTGGACTCATACCTAGTGTTCCAAGTGATGTCAGGACATACAGCTTAACAGTTGATTATATTTGTGTTTACATTTACTGCCATGCAAAGAACATCTGTTATAAATAGCAGTCTGAGAAAGAAAGTGTCAAGAATTGGTAGACTGTAAGAATTAAAATTGACGCTGTCTTTCATCAATGTTGAGACTGTCAGAACTTGTATGATCCAGCCCTAAATATCTGCAGCAGGCAACCCAGTGCCAGCCTGCTGTTAAATAACCAATATTTAACAATAAATAGTGTGTAGGTGTATTGTGTGGTTTAAAACATTGTGTTAAGCATTATTAAAATTGAGTTTCCTTAGAGACTTATTAAAAAAGTCCTCTCTCTCTCCACAATAAAACATTTCTCTCTGACTGTTTCAGTTAATGCTCTAACAATACAAACAAAATGCCTAATTCAGTACCACACCGGAGAACCACTGTTACTGTGAAGTTGCAAAGGCAGGTGGAGAAAAGTAACTATCTTTACAAACCTCTAAGCGGCAAATGAGAAGCATGAGGACAGATATATTTTCTTGATTTTCCCTGAGTCCATCATCCCTGTTAAGTTTTATATTTGCAAATATTTAAGTGCCTGTGGTTCACTACTTATGTTAGCTGCAATCATTGGCACCAAGGTTTAGGATTCACAGAAGCTGACCTGCTGAGCATGTCTACCTAAGCTGATTGAATGATGTTCAGTTACAAACTGATGATGTGAAGTATTCTTAATTTGTATGGGGGAAAAAAATAATATCAGTACATACATGTTTGGGCAGTGAACCAGAAACCTCATTATGTTTGGGATAAATCAAGATCTTCCTAACACTGGCTCATTTTTTGAAAAACATTCCTATAGTGCAATCCCTGCTCATGCAGCATCTCACAGACTTCCTTTTGGTCAGTGAAACATTGGAAACTTCATAACTCAATACAGTGGTCAAAATGAACTTGCCTAATTACATTCTCTGGAGTGTGTCCTGGTTTTTAGCTGAAATAGAGCTGGTTTTCTTTTTAGTAATTAGAAGACCGGTGTTTTA
>NW_010325786.1:2088-2318 GCF_000700745.2 Antrostomus carolinensis | reverse complement strand
CCCAGCCCCAAGGAAAGTGTCAGAGCTGCACCCAGCAAAAAGGAGCCCAGGCAGGGACGGGTGGTGGGGCTGCTGCCTGCTCCGTGTCGTTACAGACATGAAATAAGGTGGGAGGAGGGAAATGAAAGACTGGAAAGAACGGGTGACCTCAAACCGCAAACTGGCAGCTATTAATGCAAGTGCTGGCAGCCACCCAGCCCTGCCATTTGGCCACCCGCCAGGGGGGGAGC
>NW_010325786.1:0-1928 GCF_000700745.2 Antrostomus carolinensis | reverse complement strand
GGGGAGCCCAGCCCCCCAGATGCAGGCAGGGTGTGCTAAACCACCAGAGAAACGTTGCAAAGCTCCGGTGGGGACAGCAGGGACTTGGGCAAGAGTGGGGAAACCAGCAGCTGGCACCTGGATGTGGCACAGGGCCACCCAAGAGGAGCTAGCTTCATCCCGGTGGGGCCGGCAACGGCAGGGAGCAGACAGCAAAAATCCTTGTGCTCACCCAAAGAAAACGGCCTCCCTTCATATCTCAATAAAATTAGAGAGAAAAAGCATTTGAAAGAGATTTTACAACAGCTGGAGCCCCAAGGCAGGTGTCACCAGAGCCAATGGTTTCCATTCTCCAGCAGCAATGGGCAAGGGCTGGCAGAAGATGTCACCAAAAAGGCACCTCTCCCTGGCCATGTGTCCTCTGCTCTCACTGTCACTGTGAATACCACACCTTCCCTCGGGGAGGCCCAGGGACCTGTGTGTCCAGGCAGATGTCACCCCCAGGCGTGGCCAGGCAGAGTTGGCCATGCCACAGTCCCCAGGCAGATGTGGCCCTGACAATGAGAACAGGCAGAGCTGGCCATGCTGATGAGACCAGGCAGAAGCGACCAAGCAAAGGTGGCCCCTGCTGAGGGGACCATGCCAATGAGACCAGGCAGAGGTGGCTCATCAGAGCTGGCCATCCTGATGAGGCCAGGCAGAGGTGATTATGCAGGTGCAACCCTGCTAAGGTGACCATGCCAATGAGTCCACATAGAGGTGGCTAAGCAGAGGTGGCCATGCTGATGAGACCAAGCAGAGGTGACCATGCTGATGAGATCAGGCAGGTGCAGCCCTGCTGAAGTGACCATGTTGATGAGTTCAGGCAGAGTTGACCATGCTGATGAGACCTGGCAGAGGTGACCTGGCAGAGGTGACCATGCTGATGAGACCAGGCAGAGGTGGCCAGGCAGATGTGACCATGCTGATGAAACCAGGCAGAGGTGGCCAGCAGATGGCAGCTGGAACCCGAGGACGGTGCCCAGCAGGAGCATTCAAGACCTTCCACCTCCCAGCCCTTGGCACCCTGGCACCCAGCTCAAGCATGAGGTTTGCACCAAATGTCATGGTTGGGAGCGGCGGCTGTGCCCAGCCCTGTCCTCTCCTCAGAAAGCTCCTCCTGCCCATGGACACACGCAGCACCTTCTGCAACAGATAGTAAAAAAAAAGGATGGGAGACCAGCAGCAGGGAAATTACCACGCGGTTCCCACGGCACCGAGTTCCTGCAGCGTTATTTTTCCTCCTCCCAAGCAAAGGAAAGGTTTCAAGGAGAGCTGAGATGTCGATGCTGCCCAACAGACAGCAAAGCAACCGGTGCCCCAGCTGCTCCAGAAGCGCCAGGTGACCTGGATTCTGTGTCCCGCTGTTTTGGGCCCGGAGCCAGGATCCGTCCTGAGAACAAGCCACACAACGCAACACAAGAGCTGGCAGCGTAAGCCCAGTCCAAGACAGCCCGGCCACAGCCCGGGTTCAGTGACATCCTGTTCTGTAACAAGCACGCAAAAGCCCAGAGAAGATGAGTTCAGCCTGAAAACATTTCACCCACAGCAAAGAGCTTTCCAGAAGGAAAGAGATGAAAACCCAGCACTCGTACCTCCTGCTGCGCCGCAGGCACCTCCCGGCTGGGACCTTTGGGCACCGGGAGCTGTGTTTTGGGAGCTGTCATGCCATGCAGGGCCCTGGCTGCCTGGCTCTGGCCTGGCTCCCCTTGCTGCACGTCCTTGGGATGTTCCCTCCCGCGGGTCCCAGACCCCTCAGATGTGGCAGGTGATGCTCAGTGGTTTGAGCAGACCAGGACAACCCCATCCAGCCATGGTAGGAGAGAGGACTCTGCCCTGTGTCCCCCCGAGGACAGAGGGCCGCCCTGGCAAGGTGCACCCAGCATTTATTTGTTTAAAGGCAGGAGCCA
>NW_010325785.1:9104-9596 GCF_000700745.2 Antrostomus carolinensis | reverse complement strand
GGAAGGAGACACTTCCTCTTTCCCCACCTGAACACGGGTTGGGGGACATGACATTTTGGGTGTCCCAAGCTGGTTTCCTTCTGCCAGCAGCAGCCGCCTGTGCTGCCTCTCAGAAAGGAGGAAATCAGCAGATCTGGTTCCTTGGGCTCAGACAAGGAGGTCTGAAAGTCTCCAACTGATGATGAACTTACCACATCCTCTGGCCATTGGTTAATTTTACCCACCAGCAAATGAGGCTGCGGGAATTTCTACCCCAGCCCTTGGCCCCAGTCGCCGGTCCTGCCCCGCTCAGCACGCCCGGCTGAAACAGCACCCACAGGGCTGAGAGCACAAAGGCTTTTGGGAGCTGGGAAGAGCTGAAATGGCTGCGTTTCCTCCCCTGGGGATCTTGTGAGAGTGTCTGGTCCCCGGCACTCCCGAGGCCCCTCTCCACACCCTGCCCACCTCCTCGGCATCACCCGGGGACTTGCTGATGGACCTGCAGGGTGCTGG
>NW_010325785.1:8620-8923 GCF_000700745.2 Antrostomus carolinensis | reverse complement strand
CCCCCCAGGACCCAGCCTCCCCACAGCTCCGCAGGACACGGGCTGTTGCTTTTCCAATAACTCCCCCAGCATCGGTGAGCTCAGGGGAGTGGGAGCCGGGGCCTCGGGGGCAGTGGTGCTGCCGTCCCCGTCCCACGGGCAGGGGGAAGGGCCCTTGTCGGAACGCGCAGCCCAGGCGCTGCGAAAGCGCTGATATTTCTTATCTTGCCTTGCAGCAACTTCCCCTCCTGGCCTGCGGTCGCCGTGCTCGCTGTGTGCAGGGGAAGTGGCAGCCGGGGCGGCGGCCTGCCGCCCAGCACCGAC
>NW_010325785.1:8332-8556 GCF_000700745.2 Antrostomus carolinensis | reverse complement strand
CCCAGCCATGCCCACAACGCTCCCATCCATCCAGCACCTCCTGGGTCTGAGAGCTGTGATGGAGGAGGAGGAGGAAGGGGGTGATCTCACCCAAAGCCTCCCTGAGCCCACTCCACTGCTCTGGGGCCAGTGGGAAAGGGGGTCTGCTAGCCACTGGGTCCACAACCCCAGTGGCACAGTCAGCCAGTAGTGTCTCCTGGCCATCATTCTGCCAAACCCCAACA
>NW_010325785.1:7897-8189 GCF_000700745.2 Antrostomus carolinensis | reverse complement strand
TGGGACAGAGGGCTCTGACATGACGATGCTCCTGGAGAGTGCGGGGAGAGCTGCTGCTGCAGCACCAAAAAAATCAGGGGTGACAAACCAGCTCCTGAGAACTTTTTGGGTGGGCAGAGCATTGTTTGCCAGTGTCCTGCCAGGCACAATGAAGAACTGCAGCACCTGTGGCATGGCCGAGCACCCACCTCTGCACCTGAAAGAAAAGAGCTGCTGTGCCTGCAGGGCCAGGCTTGGGCTGAGACCCATTGGGCTGAGACACATTTCCCCGCCAGGCACCAGGGGGCCAGCG
>NW_010325785.1:5703-7608 GCF_000700745.2 Antrostomus carolinensis | reverse complement strand
GGGCGCAGGACGGTTGGGCTGGCGCCGGCTTTGTGCCCCATCATTTTCCATGTCACCTGCTGCAACCGGCCTCGCAGGTGGGGGAAGGGGAGGCCATGGGTTGGGGGGGCCCAGCACCCCCGGAGAGGCCCCCCACGGCACCCAGCACCGCGCTGCAGCGGCACAGATGAGCAACTCCCGTTTTCCCCTTTTCCGCTTTAATCCAAGGGTTGCACAACCCCCCAGGGTGCTCCACGCCAGGGTGGGCCTGTTTGGGATGGAGGATGGTCCAGGACGGAGCCCAGCAGCCATATGGGGAAGGAGGGATGAGAGCCGCCTCGGTGCGCTGTGGACCTCCTGGAGCAGGATGGGCTCAGGAGATGCAGGGCTGAGCTCTGTGGTGACAGTCCCAGTGGTCCCTGCCCCACCCAGGACAAGGTGTGGGAAGAGCTGAGCATCTCTGAGGTCCAGAGACCCCGAGGAGGGGTCCAGGCACCCAGGACTGCCAGGAAGCATCTCCCCAAACCTGGCATTGATGGCACATTTCCAGATCAGCTGGGCCAGGCAATGCTGGGAGAGCAATATCAAAGCACCAGGCCTGGCCAAGGGGCCTGATCCTGCGGTCACAGGGGCATGGGGATACCCTGGGCTGTTTGGGGACCCACCAGAGGAGGTACAATGTCCTTGCCCAGCATGGTCCAGGGTTCTTTTTGGACACTCGGTGTCTCTTCTGCAATTGCCCACTTAAGAGGACCATTCCCTCGGGGGAAAAAGCCCTTTCCAGCCCCACGCCTACTTTGGGCAGAGCCTGGGTGATGCACATCTGGCCAGGACAAGGAAGGACAAGTGCCACTCAGGATGCAGCAGGAGGTCTGGGAGAGCTGGGAACAGAGTAGATACCATCAGGATCTCCAATCCCTCCTGAGACTTTAGCTGTGGTCTCGCTTTGCCATTTGCCTTAAGGAAGTGCACCCTCAGCATCCCCAGCAACCTCCACTGTCAGGGTGACACCCCACTCTGCCCCACCAACTCTTGGTGTCTCCCCTTCCCATGATGCAGAGCTGCAGGAGCAGACTGGGCAGGTGAGAGGTCTCAGCCAAAGAGGAGGTTTGGGACCCTCCACCAGCTTCTTGTGTCCCCCTGGTCACAAAACCCCCGACTCTGTCAGCAGACCCGTGGGTTTAGAGGTGTCCACCATGAAGCAGCTTAGGGCCTCTTTGCAGACAGCACTGAGCCTGCAAGGGGTGGTAGGACCATCTTCACATGCCCTTGGCAGGCCTCCTTCAGGAACCAATGGCCCACCAGCCTGTCTCTCCTTCACAAAGCAAAGCCTCCTCCTTCCACTGCAGTTCCTAAAGGGCAAACACCCAGAGGACCCAACATACATCAGAGTTGCCCATTTTCCCTGCAGAACTCCTTAGCAGGGAACATGTCCCAGTTCCTCGCCCACCCACCTCCATCACCAGTGCACCAGGAACCACCTGGGATGGTGCACATGGCAGCCATGCTTTGTTTTTGCCACACTTTCAAAGCTTCTGGAGCTGCCTGCACCTCTGAAACCTGCACCCATCCCCTCTGCAGCCCATTCAAACGGCTGCTGCCGAAAGCTGGCCATGGGCCCCCTCCTTTTTCCGCCCTGGCCCCCCCCCCCCCCCCCGCCACATCGGACACACTCAGGTGCCTCGGTGGCTTCTGCCCACGGTCTCTGATGCAGAGGTGATGGGCAGGATGGGCCACCCATTAAGGGCATGCACCATGGCTTTGCCATCCTCGCTCCAGCAGTATTTCACCCCGGCCCTGGGCAGGCAGCACAGGTACCAGGAGGACATCCCAGGGCATCTTACCCTGCACCTCCACCCTGACGAGGTCTCTTCAGCCAGTTTCCAAGGAAAAAAGCTGGGGTTTGTTTGGGGGTTTCTTTCCCCC
>NW_010325785.1:5382-5620 GCF_000700745.2 Antrostomus carolinensis | reverse complement strand
ATGCATCTGGGAAACTCCGAGTCCACACACTGGAAGGCAGCAAGTGAGAGCAGACTTGGGTGAAACAGGGCTGATGCTGCCACAGCCGGCCCTGGGCAGCACCTCTGCCTGCTGCCCTTTGCACCAGCACGGAGGTGACAACAGGGGAGGATGTCACAGCGTGCAGAGCATCCACGGGAGCAAAACTAGGGGGGGGGCTCAGCCCACCACAGCCACAGCCCCCCTCGGCCGGAGCCCG
>NW_010325785.1:1980-5363 GCF_000700745.2 Antrostomus carolinensis | reverse complement strand
CGACGCACTCTAACACACGTCCCCCTCCATCTGCAGCCCAGCTTGCCCAAGCTACGAGTCAAAGGCCAACATGAGCCGCTTGCATCCCCAGGCAGTGAGGAGCGACGTGCGTGGGCAGGTCCCTGTCCCCGAGGCCACACGTGGAGGGGCCCCCGTGCAGGTGGGGGCAGCTGGGCCGGGCATTTCCCAGCACCGCCAGCAGCTGCTTCACGAAGAAACACCGTGTGCGCTGCGGTTTTGGAAAGTCACTTTTCTCGCCCGAGGGAGAGCCGGGGTATCGGTTCTCAAAACCCGCACGAAGGAATCCACTGGCTCGTGCTTCCTTCCCGCGCTGCCCCGGCCCCGCTGCCCGAGAGCTGCCAGGCTGCTTCCGATGCCAAACCTGCAGGATTCTCCGGCCTGGCTGAAATATTTTAGCGTCATTTGGTGCAGGGGGAGGAGCATCTTAAACTGACTCACATCTACAGCTCCCTGCCCGGTTGACGTTTTCTCTCCTGATTACAGCCCGGGCTGCTGCTGCTGCTGCACATTTTTCCTCCAATTTCTTCAACGTGGGAGCTCCCTGCCCTACTTTTCTCAGCAAATAAAGCTCTGCATCCATTTGGTTTTTACTGCAATAAAACCCCGGCAGCTCCAGGGCTGGGGTCAGACCAAAATGCTCATTCCAGGTGCTTTGCAGAGGCCCAACTCTCCGCTCCAGCAGCCTGGGAGCGATGAATCACCGGGGCGGCGTGGGCTGGGAGATGAGGGGGGTGTGTGGGCGAGCGAGCAGGCTCGCAGGGAAGAGGCTCACGGAGCCAGCCTGTGCTTCAGGCAGGGGACGTGCAGCTCTCTGAAAGACCACCGGCCCGTTTGCCTTGCTCTTCTGGCTCTATTGCATTTGCTCTGCAGTCTCCACCAGTACAGAGTCTATAACTCTATAGAACCTGGAGCAGTTGCGTTCCCTTGCAAGGGGGGAGGTCTCTGTGGGGTTTATAAGCCCCCTCACCCTCCCCGGGAGGCACAGTGACCACGCACTCTGCTCCCTGGGGACAATTTCCTAAGCAAAGTTCCCAGCCCTGGGCAGGGACTGTGTTACTGCAGGACTGCATCTTCCCAGGAAGGGAGACGTGAACTGCCGTGCCTGCAGACCCACACCCGGAGCCCAGCCAAACATGCCCACCCTGCCTGGGGTCCTGTGCAGAGCCACCTTCTCATCTCCGCTGCACCATGGGGCCAGGGGACAAGGTAACTTGGGTCTGGGGAGAGGGTCCTGATGTGCCTCCAGCACTGGAGCAGCTCCAGCATGGCCATCCCCATCCCTGGAGCCAGGGAAGGGGGACACAACCTGGGAAGCTAGTAGGGAGCAAAAGGCACTGTGAAATCCAGCAGAAAATGGAGATGTGCCTCAGGTCTCTTGCTCAGGTCCATCTCCAGCAGCTTCACCCCAGCCCGTGGCCAGGCTCCAGCCCCGCTCCACAAAGCCGTGCTGCCACCCGGTGGCACTCGCAGGGTGAGGCTGCAAGGGCCGGGCATGGCCAGGGGGGTTGATCTCTGTCACCTCCAACATCCTTCCAACCTGCCTGGAGCCTAAGGCTCATTCCCCAGACCCATCTCCCTTCAGCTGCCCACCTCATTCTCCTTGACCCCTTTTCATTCTGAACCTTGTCACCTCTCGTCAACCTCACCCGGCTGCCCAGACAGCGCTGGCTCCTGGACCATTCTGCAGGGGATGAACACACGCTGCAGGGATCCCAGCTCACCCCGTGCCTCTCACAGCACAGCTGGTCCAAAATTGCCCTCCAGGGCCCAAAGGTCCAAATGTCCAAACCTGAGCATCCTGCAGAGCCACGCTCTGGGCTGCTGGGACAGCTGCACCTCCCACACAGACCTGACCTACCAGGCATTTCCAAGGTACATCTCCTGCCCAGTCTCTGCAACCAAGTAAGTCTGGAGGATAATTTATCAGGTAACTCAACTGCTTTGGATGTTCACCAGGGATGTGTGAAAATCATGGTCAACTCCCTGCTCTGCCCAAGGACATGAACCTGCTGCTCCTTCTTCCCAAGAGGAGTCTCTGACCTCCAGGGCAGGGGCTGAAGCTCTCAGCTCTTCCCACAGAAGGTCATCTGCACATGGAGGTGTCTGCTAAAGCCAGAGCCCACCACCAATTTGACTTGGTCCTAGTCTGCACCAAGCAAATAGTCCGGACTTCAGCATCAAGTCTGCAAGTCTCCAAGAGAAACGTGGTTTAAGACATCTTTCTCTGCAGTGTTTTGTCTCAACTAACGCTCCACCCTCCCCACACAGCCCCCCTGTGCTCATGGGGGTCTTCTCCAGCCACACATCTGTTCCCAAACCACACAGGAAGCCATGCTCTGCCTGACCTGTAGTGCTTGGGACTCTTTTCCAGCCCTATAAACCAGAGCAGGACAGAGAGAATGTCACCTCTATGCTCCTGACAGCGTCACTCCCCAACAGTGACGCATTCCCTTCACTGCAGCCACTTTCATCCCAGATCAAATGCAGTTTTCAGGCCATAGTAGTTTTCCACTATTTGTCTACACAAAACAAAATTGAACTTTCCAGATAGATTATCTCAGGAGAAAAAAAAACAAGTTTATTTCACAGAGCTACTGATCTAGGACTCTGCTCCTGGATAAGCTGCCTTTGTGACCTGCTGCTGAACTGGAACAAAGCAGAGCCATCAGCAAAGGAGATCAGATCCCCCAGGAGCCCATGCAACGCAGACACAACCCAAGCTGACACTCACCATGTGCACAGTGACAGTGTCAGCACAGTGACAGCCAGACCACCGCAAACGTGAGGCTGGACAGGTGTTTCCACCTCCCCTCTGCAAGGCCCGATGCTGCATCCCAACCACCCCAGCAATGGGCTCATCTGGCTCTGCCACCCTGGAGACCAGCAACAGCCAGTTGAAGGTCCTTCCAGCCTGCTTCCACATTCCTTGTGCAGGACCCTACAGGTCCAGGGCACTGTGATCTCTGGATAACTATCTCCACATGAAATGCTTCACATCATCTTACCCATTCCATCCAGCTGTGAGGAGCAAATGGCTCATCTGCTTTTTCCCACAGCAAAGGACACCTCAATTCAGCCAGGGCAGGATCTCCCTCCCTCAGGAGTGTGGTCCGCAGCAATCGCAGGCTCCAAACAGCCTGGCAGGCAGGGGGCTGAGTGTGAAACCCTCCACCCCACCATCTGCTCCCTGCAGTGGGTGAAACCAGTGACTGAGTACACAGATGGACTCAACTCTGACCAGGCAGTATGTTTTATTGAAATATTTACACAGCTAGATCCCAGCTCTCCTCTTTTCCACACCAACTGTAAAAAAGCTGACACATCACCATTAAACACCGCCAGGCCTACTGACACCCTCCCAC
>NW_010325785.1:0-1942 GCF_000700745.2 Antrostomus carolinensis | reverse complement strand
GGCAGAGTCCAGAGGTACTGAGCATGAGGAGCTGAGCCAGCAAGCTCCCCCTGCATCCCAGCTTTCCCACATGCTAAAGGTAAAAGGTTTCGGAGCAGTGCCCCGCACGCCCGCTGCCTCTCCAAACGCAGCACCGGGGAATCCTCCAGGCAGCACGAGAGCCCATCAGGTTTTTATAGCTGTGTCTCGGGACTTGTAAGCCACGCCACGGCTCTTCAGCTCACGGACGATCCCTGCAGCAAGGAGACAAACGCATTTCAGTATTCTCTAGGGATGGAGAGCCCTGAAAAATTCTGGTTGCTCTGTCATGTAGCCTTCATGGCAGAGATCAATCACCTTCTTCATTTCTTCTAACAGAACTGTTAAGAGTGTTCCCTCTTCTAGTTTAAATGCCTAGATAGAGCTCCTAAACATCAACTCTTGTTTTTCCTTAGGAAAGAACCAAGTAGAGATTTTATTTACATTATTTCCTACCTGAAAATGTTTGAATATGATGGTACTGAACAGGTCAAGCTCTTAAGGGTACTTCTTAAATCTTCCAGTCACTTCTGTGACCTGCCTGCATGTCCCACCTTCTCAGTAGCCCCATAAGAACAGGGGTAGCAGAAGAACACCACGGGGTTCAGCACGGCTCTAACCAGTGCCACACACCAAGAGACAGCCTAATGACAGCTCGCAAGCCCATGAGTGCAGCCTGCCACTTACTGCGCTCCCCAGTCCTCCCAGCTACGCAAGGATGGGCTGAGCGAGGCCAAGGACAGCATCTCCCACCTGCACCCCTCTGCCTGCAGCTGCATCCAGCTCACACCATCATCTGCTGCACTCCCATTATTCTGGATATGCCCAGAGCTGTGCCAGCCAGCCCTGGCTTCAAGCCTCGTGATGCTCCAGCTCCTTCTCAACGTAGAAGGAGGAGCTCAGGTCAGAAATAAGGAGCCTGGGATTCCAGGCACAAGCACAGCTTTCACCCTGGGAAATCAGGATTGCAGCACTCCTGGAAGGGGCACAGGTTACAGCTCTGGGGCTACGTACAGGGCGTGGGGCTCTCAGATAGATGGATGATGTTGTTTCTGCATTACAGAGATAAGGCCAACTGCCTACACCCTCCACTCCATCTACAAACGCACAAAACCCACCTTAACGTTACGCCCCGAATGCGGTATGATGATGCAAAGGGGTATCATCTGCTCAGCAAGACTGCCATAACAGCACCTTGTCCTGCAAAACTCTCTTCTATGGACAAAACTTTTGTGTTTCCCTGTAGTTGAACAGTTTGACATGCGCCCGCTTCCTGGAGTCACCCTTCAGTCACAGTTTATCCCTCCGACAGCCTGCCTGGCATCACGGGTTTTAGTCAATAGCATCTTCAATATCAGCTTCTGGCAGGCAGTGCTGAATGACTGCAGGTAGAAAACCTGTTGCAGAACCCTGAATCCACCCTCCTGTCAGCATTTCCTTCTTGGAGTCACCTCGCTAATCCCCTCACCCACATGGCGTGTGCTCTGTTCACAACACATAGTCTTCACTGAACCCCCAAATCCTGATGTCATCACACAGGTACAGCACAGTGCACTGCCCAGTTTGCCACCTCGGAGATAGCTACATCCCCATCACCTAACGTGCAGAACAGCCCCGCAGCTGCCACCCGTGCGGGAGCCTCTTTTTTTTTCGACACAAGCCGGCAGCGTTACCTTGGGGCAGGCGTCCGGTCACAGACACTGCGTAGACACCCGGCTTGAAGTTACCTGGGGGAAAGAAAACAGTTACCCCACACAGCCGGGTAGGCAACCATCCCTGCCAGCCCCTGCCTGTGCAGATGCCCCCTCACCGGGAGCAGAACCCCCCTCGGCAGCCCCAACAGCAACTCCCGCTGCCCCAGAGAAGGGTTTGCTGGAGAAGAGGGATCCCCGGCTCCCAAACCAGCTGGGAAAAAACACTCACT
>NW_010325784.1:0-245 GCF_000700745.2 Antrostomus carolinensis | reverse complement strand
GCACCATGAATCTGGTCTTTCTTGTTTTAGTTCCTTCAAATTTCTTCCTCCCTTCAGTTCATCCTATTTTTAATTCTATCAGCACCATCAAACCAAGCTTTGGTGTTCCTATTCCTACTTGTGTATGAATTGTGTCTTTTTGGGGCATGGCAAGGTTTCATTCTGAATGCTGGGGTTTAAATAAGCTGTTTGGGATTGAAGCGGGTTGTAACTTTGAGCATGGCTGCAAGGGGGGATCCTCCAAC
>NW_010325783.1:43274-66074 GCF_000700745.2 Antrostomus carolinensis | reverse complement strand
CTCCCAAACCTGGTCTTCTCCTACAGTGGGTAGCTTCTCATTCTCCTGGACCCTTCCTTTGCTTTCTAGGACTTGGGCAGTGTGGCACGAGCCCTTGCTGGTGAAGATTGAGGCAAAAAAGTCATTGAACACCTCAGCCTTCTCAATGTCCTGGGTGACCACATCTCTCATTGCCTTCCCGTTGCCACACAATACATACTTGTTCTTTATGTGTGTCCTCAAACAAATCTGCTGACTTGAGCAATGGAACACATTTCTGCTCCATCTAACTCTTGTTTGCCCTAAAAAATGAAGAGCTTTGCCCTCTCATGTGCATCATCAAGAAAACTGATTGCAAAGATTCAGTCGAGCATCTGGGGAAAGCCCTCCTGAAGCCATCGGGGGTTGCATGAGGAGTTTGTAAGCAGCTTGCAAGAATTTTCTTGATAAAGTTAAGTCAAGGGAAAGATGAAACCCAGAATGGCTCTCAAAGCCCTGATACCTCTCAGGGATAACAAGCTAACACATGGCTTGCAAGGAAACATATATTTCTAGTTAAAAGATCAGGCATCACTAAGCTTGTTTGTGCATGGAAAGCTCTTACTGATTTAAAAGCACAGCAATCAAATGAATCCATTCAGACTTGTGATGGAGTGTACAAACCCTGTTGAAACTGAAGTGCGCTTGTTGCTATTGTTCCTACAACAACCAGTCTCTGCAGGATGAGGTGAAAATACCACCTTTCCATCCCTCATCATTCAGCATTGGCTAATTACTTATCACTTCTTACATACAAAGAGTCAGCTATTCACAGTACAGTAAAACCAAAGGGAAGTAAAACACATCTGACTTTTTGGGAATGAAATGAAAGAGAAAAATATCTCAATTTCATATAGAGAAAGGATTGGTTATGTCTGGAGCTTCATCGTGGTAAAAAGTTAAAATTCTGGCCCACTATTTCTCCAAGGTATGGGAAGATGAAAAAGGTGAAATAATTCACAAAGTTTCAAACAATAAAAACTTTCTACAAATACAATGGGATTTGGATGGCTTAACCCAAACCTAAGGTGTTCAAATAGTGCTTCATTTCTAGCCACATTTCCGCAGCGTAAATGATGCTCACAACCCCATAAAGGCTCTTTGAACTCTTCATCTTCCAATTTACAAGTTTATTCCTAGAAAAACTTCAGTCATCACTGAGCTGTGATTGCCTCTCGGGTGCAGGCAGCACTTGTTTAACTGCTTAGTGCTTGAGGCAGCAGCAAGAAGAGACACAGCCAAGAGAATTATATCTGGGCAAAATAACCCAAATCCTCAGGGGTACTTTGGCTCTAACTCTCACTGACGCCCATGTCAGTTCAGCCCTAAATAACTGCAAGGAGCTGTGACAATGCAGTTAATCCAGACAGAGTTTGGTCAGCACACGGCAGTCAATGTTCTGTCCTCACCAAGAGTGATGGTCTGCAATGGGCAGTTGAGACACACTCAGTTTTACTCCTCCTGCAAGTGACAGCCTCCAGCCAGAGCTATCAAGCGACAACCATAACACAGTTACTAGTCTCATCACCACTTCATTGGGTGGATTATAATGCAGAAGGCTGCCCAGTGTCCATAGCAAGTCTGAGCGTTACCATTTACATGTCTGCAACAGCACACTCCAGATTGGAGTAGTACACAGCAAGCTGCCCATCCACAGAGTGCTGAGCTTCTGCAAGTCTGAAAAATTAAACCAACAGAACAAAGCGTATAGACAGACATTATAGGAAGCAAATTATCTGGATTACTATGATAACAACATGGAGTGAATGATGACTTCAAGGCCATGACAACATATGCATTTTATAGGAATAGCTAATTGTCTGACTGCTCACTGGCACTACAACATATTTTTCACTAAATACCTTGGTATTTGAATTTTACTGCCTCCAGCTACTATTAACATCTTTTGCACTGATGCTTTCTATAAATCCCCACTAATGTTTCTAGTTAAAGTTCCCAAACACATTCAATTTATATTTAATGAGACAGTGTAAGTTAAGTAAATGAGTGTTAATTAATTAAAGCATATGTATAGTGAGCTGTGAGGATTAATTAGTTAATGTTTGCAGAGAGCTTTGAAAAATATAAAGGATCATATAAACATGAACAATGCTTTGGGAGAACGATGGAGAGCGAGGAGCTGAAGAGATAGAGTACGTTATCTCTAACCTTTAATGAACACCTGTTTAAAATCACACATGGTTTGTCATACAGTGTTAACTGCAACAAGAAAGCAACTATACATTAGTGAAAATCTTGTTTATCAACTGCTACTCCTGTCAAAAGTAATGGCCCAAATTCTCCAGTGCTGCCTCTACTGGGACACTGTCACATAACACAACTAGCCAAAGTTATCCAGAGTTACTGGATAAGCACCAAGAGGTGACAGCATGGGCCAAGGGGAGGAATAGGATTTGAAGAGCCCTGAGCACTGATTTGCTGAGTCCCAGTGATCTCCAGCCAGATGCAGGTGCCAAACTTTTTTACTGCCCCCACCCCTTTTAAGCAGCTCCATCCCCAGCTCAGCACCCAGTGTCTCACAGACAGAGCTGCTGAGTCCTCAAGGGCTGTGTGGACAAGGACAAGCCCACACTGGCACAGCCTGGCCAGGGCCAGTAGCATGCACAGCTTGACACAGGCTGAGTATTCACCAGAGTCTCCCATGGGGTTTGTGGTCACCACAAAGGCCACTGCTGCCAAACAGGGCTGAAAGGGTGATAGCATAGTTGGTCTGCCCTGGGAGAGGGATGTCTGTGTGCACGGGGACAGGGGCATTTCTCTCCGTTTAACTCTCTGGTGGAGCCAGGCTCTTCTCAGTGATGCCCAATGGTAGGACAAGGGGCAATGGGTGTGAGCTGGAACACAGGAGGTTCCGCTTGAACTTGAGAAGAAACTTCTTTACAGCGAGGGTGACAGAGCACTGGACAGGCTGCCCAGGGAGGTTGTGGAGTCTCCTTCTCTGGAAGACCCTCCTGGACACCTTCCTGTGTGATCTCATTTAGGTTCCTGCTCTGGCAGGGGGATTGGACTTTCGAGATGATCTTTCGAGGTCCCTTCCAATCCCCAACATTCTGTGATATATTAAAAAAAAAAAAATCAGACTGGAAGAAGCTACTCAGGTTATCAAGTCCTGCCTGCTGCACTCAGAGAACAAGACAGCAGATATTTAACCCAGGGCACCTGCAGAGCATCTGTTGCAGCCCAGGCCACCTCCCTCCTCCTGGGGAACTGCAGTTTGCCATGCAGCAGTTCCCTCAGGCAGCTGCACACCAGAAACATTCAACTACTCATGAGATCTCACCTTGCCCCTGCCTGAAAAAACACACCCAACTCTTACATGCCCAGTACTCCCAGAGCAAAAACTCACAGATTTTTCCCACCACTTACATTCTCTGTTTGCTTTGAGCAAAGATCTATGTGGCCTGAAGAATAAATTTACACATGGACTTGAGGGCAAAGACCATCAGAGGAACAGCAAAACTTCCAGCCTCAGGACAGCAGCAGTGCTGGAGGAGGTAGGATGTCTCAGATGCTTTAAGGCACAGGTAGCTTCAGGCTGGGATTTGTCTTCTGAACATATCACTGCATGAAAACAGCAAGGCACACAGGCATTGAACCCTTTCTCGTGGCTCCCATTTCCCATGGCATCCAGCAAGTTCCTGAGCTCAGCATGGGGACTGCCAGCTCCTCTCTGGCCTCAGGGTATAAATCTCCAACACTCACATCTTGTGGCTCCAACCCATAAACACAGCTTCCCTCTCCTCCCTCCTTCTTCTTAATTATTTCAGTTCTTCTTGGGTCTTATCTGTGTACTTGGAGACCTGCCTAGCAGGGTGAACGAAGAACAAGAGCACTAAGAGCTTTCTAGCACAGTTTGCCGCTGGCAATGAGAAGCCACCAGCCACACAACCCCATGGCTAAGAGCACTGCTCTGAAGAAGCGTCTCAGGAGAATGCTGGAGCCTTGAGCCAGACAAAGCCAAAGCTACCCCACATGCTCTCACTTGCCCTCCTCAACGCTCAGGGGTAACTAGGGAGTATTTGAGGGCAGACAGCCAGAAATATTTCAGTGTGTTTCTTTGACTTTTGCCAAGGGAGTTTGTTTTATAGGGAGCTGAAGAGAAGGGGCAGAACAAAATAAACCACCCAGGGAAGACTTCTTCAGACAGTATAATTGATGTAGGTTGCATATTAGCAGAGCTTTCCAGGACAACACACTGGTAAACCTTACACTCCTGAAAAACAGCACTAGAAATAAATTTGGCTGTCTGCAAATGTAGGGTAAGAAGGCCTGCCTAACCTCAGGGTGAGTCTTCGAGCCAAAAAGGGATAAGGAATGTGCTTTGACTTTCACCTCCTGAAGACCTAATAAAATAGGCTGAAGCAAGTAAGCTTACATGAGATAAGCTGCACACCATCTTGGCTGTGCCACGTCCTTGGCAGAGACAAGGACTGAGTGTGCAGGAGACCAAAGTTCTTCCCACCTCCACATGAGGCACTGAATAAGGGGGAAAACAGCACAGCATCTGTGGGGGCTGCTGCCATGGTTGGTGCTGCTGAGGCTTGGGTGGCACTCCTGGTGCCATGGGAGGTTTAGGGTTGTCCTAGATTGACCAGCAAGGGGTTGTATCTGGATCCTACCCTACATCCTTAAAACACAGTGCCAGCTGCTAGGGTGCTCCCATCCTCATTACATTCTGATAAGGAATACAGCCAAGGAGTAACAATGTGCCTTTGCAAAGTGAGATGTGAAGGGATTGTCAGTAGGCAGGAGTTTGAAAGAAGTGCTGGGATTTTGCTCACAACAATAGGGTCTGCTGCCCTTGTCCCCAGGGCTTGATGAGAGGACACAGATGACTGAGTGGACCCCAGTTTCATCTGAGCCCCAAAACTGTCCCAAGCCCCCTTCAAACAGCTCCTAAGATTGTAGCCAAACACCAGGACATCAGGAAGCACTACATCAGTGAAACATTTAAGAGTGTATTTGGGGAGCTATCTTGTGGGTTTCTTAGAACCTTGTGGGTACAGGATACCCATGCTGCTGTCCCCAGTGTCCTCACACACTGGCTGTGCTGGGTGTTGTGTGGTACCAGTGTTGCAGTGCTACTGGGCAGCCCAGCATCCCACTAGCTGCCAGCCTCTGCTAACCCTCCCTTTCCTGCCTGGTGCTCAGCCAGCTTGTGTCAGTCCCCAACAGAAAGTGACTGAAAACCCATCTGATAGCCTGTGCTCCAAGCCACCAGAGCAGTCATCACCCACTCCATCTTCAGCCAGTTTCCCGACAGAGATGAAGGGATCTCAGCGACAGGGCTAATGCTGGCTATGGATGGGTTTCCATGGCTGCCAGCAACTTGGACAGAGATATCTGTCCCAGCAGTTAGTGGCTGCAGCCTGTACATGTTCTCTGTAGGCTGAGCTTGATGACCAGCACCCAAATCCTAAACCAAGGACAATCACATACATATTTACCCCCAAAGTCAGCAAGAACCTCCCAGCTCTAAATCCCATGAGAGAGGACAGTCTAAACAGGCTCTGGGCTGCTAGGATCCACCTTGAAAGTCCATATACAAAGCAAGACATCCTTGAAAGGATTTGTTTCATTATAAACTCCAACTTTTCATAGTCCTGTAGCTGAAGATCGCTTGCCATAGGATCGCTTGCCTATGGATCTATTTCCATAGCTGCTACCTGGCTGCTGCAGTGAAAGGTGGCTTATTGCAGTCCTCTTAGGGAGAGGTCCTTGTTGCTCCCTGTGCTCCGAGGCACAGCTCCCTGCAGGTTAGGAGATGCTTCTGCAGTTTATCTGGATGCTGTTCTGCAGCAGTGTCAAGAAAGAGGAGAGCCCTTGGGCAGAGAAAGCAGAAAGCCCAATAGTGAGATGCAAGGATGCATGGGGACCAAACCAGCACAGGACAGCTATAGTTTCCAGAATTGGCTGCTACTAGGCTTGGTTATCCCCTCAAAGGGGGCAGAGACCTGCTTGCACAGTGTTTGTTGGCCCATCAGCCACACCACTAGCTTGCAGGGTTATCCTCATAGTATTCCATGAGAGATACCTCAGCTGCTCACATGCACCTGAGCAGCTGCTGCCAGCATGCCCAGTGTGCCACTCAGAGGAGAAGCACCTCTCCTTTCAGGAAAATAATTTTAATTTGTACAATATACTTAGCAGAGTCCCGTTGGTGAGGAATGCTTGATGATTTATTCAGCAGTGCCTTTGTCCTGGAAGGACATAAACCATTCCCTTAGGAAACTCACAAAAATCACATTACCAGTAACATGTTCTTTGATGATTAGAGACTTTCCCTGGCAACACTCCGTCAGTGCAGGCTGTCAAAGTATATCGCCATAATTGGAGATAGACTTTTCCCCCTTTTGCATGACAAAATAATCCAGCCAAAGGGCTCCAAGTGGATTCTTTTGCATATGGTGCTATGATATCAATTAAAACTATCTCCTTTGAGACGATGGAAGGAACACATTTTCAGGAATTTTCCCATGCTGGCAATTGTGTGCTTATGTGGTTTCATTTAACACAAAGCAAGAGCTGGATCCCTCATCTGTTGCTCAGTAGCTTATGCAACATTTATCTGAGTGTTTGTATTAATGATGATCACCATTAATAAACAGTTTGTAGATTATGCATTTATCACATCTTTCATGCTTAATAGGCAGCTCTTGCTCATCTCCTCTATGGTACCTTCTGTCCTAAGTTCTCAAAGCACTTTTCCTTCCTATCTAGCTCTTGCTGCCAGGCCATAACCTGCCATGGACAACTGCCTCAGTTCCTAACTGAGGAAAAATGGAGGCAGGGCACCAGCTGGTTCAGCTGCTGGAAGAAGTCACAACTACCAGACTTACTGAAAGAGACCACAGCAACTATTAAAGTGGCTGTTGCATCAAATATCCATCAAACTTCTTCATTCTTCAGTAGATAAGTGCAGCCAAGACTTAACATTTGCTAGAAGTATTGATTAACTTTGCAAGTACCAGCACCCACTCAGGGAAGCCAACCTGGCCATACTTGTCTGTGTAACTAAGTTTCAACTAACACTTCCCTGGGAAAAGACAAGAGGTTCTAGGAATTGGTAACTGTCAAGACCTGTTCCATATTCCCAATCTGGCTCCCAAGAAAATGCAAGCAGTTTCTAGCCTCAAAGATAACTTTTGAAGCAATCACTGGTGAAAAGACAAAGCCTTGATCTCCCCCTAGAAGTTAGGCTTGAAATCTAATAAAAGGTCCTGAAGAAACACAAAGCAAATTATTTCTGTTAAAAGTACAGAATTAAAAGTTATGTTAATAGAAGTCATTTGGCCATCTGAGCAGTCTCCTAGCAATTGCACAAATTCCTGACTGAACAAGGAGTTTCAACCAGAACATCATTTCATGGCCAGACCCTGACTGATTCTCAGGCAAGCAATAACAAGTGCTCAGGAGGGAGCTGCTCTATCCTCAGATGAATGGAATTAATAAATCACAGAAAGCTGTTTAATAAACAAATTCCCCCCTTTTCTCTTGTGAACTGTACAGGGACAGAGTATGTGAACACAGAAGCCTTTGGTATTTCTGTGTTATTTCCCAGACCATTTCCTCATCAAGGCCTTGCCCTCACTTTAAGCCCATCACTTCTGAGCCCCAAGCTGCTTTGATCTGCAGCCCAGACCCCATGGCGCTGGCTGCCATTTCCTGAGAGGGCTTGTTGTCACCTCTATAAATCCATATGCTCCACTCAAAGGCAGTTAGCTTTTCCACTGGTCTCTGCCTCCAGAGGCAGAGTGGCAAGATTTTGGTTCCAATCTGTTATTCCTCTCTAAGACTCAGCCATTTGTAGCTCATAAATTGCAGCTTAGCAGATAGATTGAGACGTTTCAAGTTTATCTTCCCACACAAATAACAGCAAATTGTAGCGAGAGCCTTGTGTGCAATTTTGCTCAAGTGCCCTGAGGCTGGGAAGCTGCTCAGGGAAGCTGTTTTGCTGGAGATGCACACATCCCCAGTCACCATCTTCCCAGCACAAAGCTCTCCTCTCTCTGAAGTGGCTCAGTGAAAGGTGATGGATACACTGCAGGCAGAAGCTTTATAAAAGGTCCAAATGAAAACCCATGCAGTGAGCTAAAACTTCTTGTTTGAGACAAACCACAGCAGAACTTTTTATTGGGTTGGAAAAAAGGTCATTCGACTTCTTTTAATTGTACCTGATTTATACATGGCTCTGTACAACCCCAGGGAACAGCATGCTGAATCACCATGAGAAAAAGCCTGTATCTAGGCAGATCTGTGTTTGCAGAAGCAAGATTTCAAACTCTTTAGCACTAGGAGGATTAGAAAGAAAAATCTAACTGTGCACATGCAGAGCATTCAGCACAGGAGAGCTGGATCCTCCAGCCACTACCACAGTGAAGTTTAGCACCAGCAGAAATGACTATGGGAAACTTCTTGTCCTGAAGTATTTCTATGTGCTACTGTGGCTGTAGTCACATCCAGTTTATCTACACTGTGCCCAAAACAATCTCAGCCCCAATCATCTCTCTACCACCTAAGGCACAGAGATACCACAGTCTTGCTCCAATACAAGATAATCCAGACTTTCATAACGCATGAAGACTTGTGGCAAATACTGTCTTTAGGACTGTGATAGTGTCAGACTGGAAGGAGCACCTCTGTCCCGTCTGAATCCCCAGTCTATGTCACAGCATAATCTGTCTCAGAGGACAAAGCCATGGGAATACCCTGGATCTCCTTATGACCCACCTCCCACCAAGCTGGGTTTCATGGTTTTGGCAACATGTGGCAATTCCCCTGTGCAAGACCCCACCAGGCAAGGGTGAGGATTTTTGACCGATTTCCCGGAATGAATGCTAAGCCTCATTCCCCCTGTGTGGAGACACTACAATATCTGGCCAAGTCTGGCGTCTTGGCCCCTTTCTGACATTGGATTTAGCCTACTGGGGAAGGAGACAGGGCTGTAGGCTGGTCAGGACCCCTTATTTCACCTTTCTATGGTGTTTTTTACCTGCAGCACTGATGGGTGCAGAACCTTGGCAGCTCCCTTTGGAAACTGGTTACCCATATCTTCCTAGCTTTCCAATTCGTTTGACAATCTGAAGCTCATTAAAAGAAAGAAGAGATGAAGGGGAACTGGCATGCTGCTCTAGCAAGCCTCAGCTCTGAAGAGCAAGCCTATCACCACTGCTGCTTCCCCCCAGCTCCACTCCCAGCTTGACCCCCCGCCCTCCACAACCCACAGAGACATCAAGTGGCCAAATAGTCTAATTGCACGTATACAGACTGCAGATTTTGCCGAGGAAGGTCTGAGAGGACAGTGGGGCATCTCATCTTAAGCAAAGTTGGGCCCTTCACAGCCCAGCAATAAGTTTTCTCCCTGTGTCTTTACTGAAGGTTATTTCATTTTATTCTTCCTTTTCCTCTTTTGATTACTAGCCTAACAAAAACAAGACAAAAATACAAACAGAAAAGAACCTAGATGATCCCCGAAGACTGAATGGTTTGTATGTATCTCCAACTCCACACAGACACTGCCGCTGCAGAATAGTGTGTGACAAAGCCACCCATGCCACAGTTTGCTAAAGGAGACCCAGATGCTGGAGCCTGTGTTCACGCAAGAGAGACCTCAAAGTAAATAAACAGGTTGTGCAGCTTTTATTTCCTTGATTTTGCCCTTTCTCTCCTTCTCCCTGCATAGAGTAAATCAGCATTGCTTTATTTTTTCTCCTGAATCCCCGCTGTAAGTTATCAGCAAGCCAAAGCAGAATGGAAGAAAGCCTGGAAAAGGTGAAAATCATTTGTTATTGTCAGTACCATGGGGAGAAGTCTTTCTTTCAGAGAGCTGAAAGAGATTTCAAAGCTAATCCTAGCCCAAAGCTCCCATCAGCTGCTCCTTCTTCCCACACCTTCCCTTCTGATAATGAGGGACTGTGGCTGAGGAGCTCAGCAGCAAGCCCATGAGCCCCAGAGATGCTGGCAGGTATCATCCCCAGCTGATAATGCTCCCTTATGGGAGTCAACTTACTAAATCTTGCATTAAACAAGTTGATTCAGAGGAAGTTTCTCTCACAGCAGAAACTAAGATAAGGAATTATGGTTCAAGTGTTGTATACAGGTGTAAGAGGTGAAGGACAGTTACAATTCTGCAAGCCACTCTTATAGGTTTCCTGTGACTCAACTGTTAAACACTGCAGCAGGAAGCAGTCCCAAACCTCACTGCTCCCCACAGTGCTATTCCAAAAGAGACCTTTGGTTTTCCACTCCTGAGCACTTCTCACCACGATCTGCACAAGAGCTAAGAGCATGTCCAGAGGTCTACAAGTAGGTGTAAAGAAAAGACCCCATGACTTCAGGTCTTCCCCAGGCATTATCTTAATTAGATATGTGATCAGACCTTCCTCCTTAGAGCAAGCAACTCTACAAGTTTTCCATTTCCTAGAAGGAAGAAGAAGGAAGAGTCCTGGGACAGAGACTACAGACACCTGAATGGAGAAGGTAAGCTAAAAGCATGAAGAAATCTTGCCACAGCACAAAGCACAGGCTGGGCATCAGGAGACACCAAGCACCTGGCTAATTCATCTCTCAGTCACCCTGCTACGAGTTTGTCACTACAAAAGGAAAGCACATATGATGGGATACAGACAAAGGTTGTTACAGAAAACCTGTATTAAACCTACCAAGAGACCAGTGTTCCACACTGAGGTTCAGGTACCCACTTGAACCAGCAGCCCTTGCCCTCCTGAACCCTTGACTCATGCCAGATTTCTTCCTGACACCCAGCTTCTCCTCTTTTCCTTCTCCCAACATCCCACTGCTGTTTGTGGAGGTTCAATATCCAGCTCAAATTTGGCACACTTCACACAGCACCTTGGGACAGCAGTTGCCTGACTCCTGGGGAGAATCAAATACAAGTCCCCACCTGAGCAGCAGAATGAACAAATCCCATCTTCCTTCAATAACCACCAGTGTGGATTCTCTAGTGGCTAATTAGTTGAGCACCCCCTGCAATACCTAGGATACCCCTGGCTAATTTCACTGAAACTAACCTATAGGTTCAAAGGTTAGAGGGGCACTGACAGAGTTTCAGCTCAAGCCACAGGAAGCCAGGCAAGGGGAAAAAAGTACATCCCAATAGAATTTCCACTCAGTAGATTTTCCCCAGCTTAAACCAACACTTTCTCAGTAGCTAGACAACAATCTCTAACAATAATTTTGTTAGAGAGAGAGAGCAAAGCTTGTGTTACTACACTTCAAAAGTCCTCTCTGGGGAGAGCTGGGCTTCCCAGGGCTCTGAAGAATGCCCTTTCATACACATTTGAAAAATCATATGAAGATAAGCTCTTCCAGACAGCTTTGTCTTTCCAATGCAGGTTTAAAAGCTGTGCAGAGTGGGCTGCACTGACACTGCTGTCGTTACAGCTGCACAAGGAAATTCCACTTTTAAAATCCAAAGTTTGTTTTCTGTTACCCTTGTTCCAGCACAGGAACCAGGAGTGCAGCAAGAACAGACATCACCCGTGGCTGTTCCCCTTCTGACAGCAGCACCTCTCTGAAACTGCCTTCCTCATATCAGCTTTAAGTCAGAACAAAAACATACATAGCTGCTCTAGCTCTGTGAATATCAGAGACAGCTCTATTAAACTCAAAGGACAACTGTCCTCTCTGTATTTCACATTGGACTAAAACTGTGCTACAGGGGACAATTAATCTTAAAAATCAATTTTTTGTCAGGAGGCTAAATTTCTATTGTCTCAGGAATGGTGGTGCTGGGTTGGTAATTACTGTCTGATGAGGCAACCTCTGAATTCACTGCCCAAGAGAACACTTTATTAATAATTTTCACCACAAACCCCAGGTCCTTTTTTGACTTTGAAAACAACATGTTGCCTTGTTTACTGTGTTAAAAACATCAAGCTGTCGGGAGTCAGATGATTTGCTTTGGGTTTTCATTGCACTGCGAGACAGGGAGTAGGCACTCCCTTTTCCCCAGGAAGGCAAAGCAAAAACTCCAGTTTGTTCTAGAATAAACACAATAAAAATGCTAATTTGCTTTCCTTTGCATTTGTGTCCTTTTGTCCTATGCCCCACTTGTAATATTCCTGACTCCCCTATGTCTCCCTCTTCATGGAGGATCTAACACAGTTGCATGTTGTCTGGCTCCTGCACACACCTAGGCCATTTGGCTCCCAGGCTTGCTGCTTGCCATCACCCAGGGGAACATAGTGCCCAGAAGAGTCTCTGAGCACACCCAGCAACAAGCCTCAGAATCCACAGGAACACCACTCCATCCACCTATTCAAGGTGGGGCTTCCCCAGGACTGTGCATCCTGCAAGTGCCAAGCCTGACACCCTACAGCTAGGATATTTCCAGATTTAATCCAAAGACAGTGTCAAATGCCTAAATCATTGCAGAAGATCAGATCCAGGGCTCTCCTCTTTCTGGGGGACACCTAAGGCTCCCCCTTGCACTGTTCTCTTGGCCCTGGGAGCTCAGTTCCTCAGAGCTTTAGCACCAGGGACTGGCAAGCACAGCCTTATCAGACCAAACTTGTGTAGCCAGCACACTCTCCTGGCACAGCAGAGACATGGCTTTTTATCTCAGTGAGCAGATGGAATAAAACCTGGGTTTTCAGCTTGTTAACCACCTACATTTTGGATGCAGAAAACTGATATGCTTGTGCAGTGGATGCTGCCTGGAGGGGATCTAAGCCTTCTCAAGCCATGAAAGTAGATGCCAGCCTGGGCCAGGCACACCCTCCCCTGCATCACATTTCACGGTGAATAGCCCAAAGTGTGTCAACATCCTGATCTTCTAAATCATACTTCCAGAATACCAGATTGCCCCAGGAGAGGTCTGGTGCTGGCAAGGCATTTCATATTCCTTGCTGAGCACCAGGCACCTCCAGCTGCAGAGCTCAAGTCCTTCACTGGTATCCTGAACCCTGACAAGACTGCCCTGGGACTTTGCATTGAACTGGAAGATGGACTCAGCTGTCCTGACTCCCAGTCTTGAATTTTCTGCCACAACTGCCCCTCACAGTGGAGGAACCCTCAGTGTTTTGGGAAATTGGGCTCTGCAGGACCTACTTTCTACTAGCAAATGGGTTCTACTGAATTGAATCTCTTAAGTCCTTGCATATTCTTTATTTTCCAGCTCACTTGGCTAAAGATCATTTGATTTCAAAGATAATCCAATAAGCATCAATTAATAAAATTAACTTTGCAAGGATTTGATTTCCCTAGTGCATGAGACAGTGAGATTAAGGGACAGGCCAAAAGGGAAACAGAGCTGATATTTCTGTTACAAAAAGGCATTTCTGCTCAATCCTGGACATTTTCCTTTGTGCAAATGAAGGCTCAAAGAACTCCTGCTCTGCAGAAGGCCAGGCCAGTACTGTATGTAGGTGACTAGATTCCTCCCAGGCATTGAAACAGGCACTGCACAAGTCTTGGAAAACAAGTTTTTTCCAGCCTGGTCCTGCATGCCGTGGGAATCAGGATTGCTGCTGCTAGAGTGTTACAAGCAGCACAGACCAGCCAGGTCCCAGTTCACTGTTGGAGACTCTGCTGTCCTCAGATTCACTCTGAGCCCTCTCCAGTCTGCCCAGGCTGGAGCTTCTCCATCACAGAAACACGTAGTGATTTACTTGGGGAGCAAAACTAATAGAAGGAAAATTCCAGAACAGGAAAGAATATGCATGACATGCTTGGGAATGAGGACAGTAGTGTCTAAGAGACCTATTCCAGTATTTCTTCACATCTTGCAATGTTTGTATTACTATTTCCATTACCTGGTCGCAGCTGCAAGATTTCATTCTCTGTTACTGAAGACCAAAGTAAGCTTGCTAAAAACCCTGAAACTAAAAAGTCTGGTGAAAGCTTTCTGCTCTATAAATATTCTATTGAGTAGCTAGCACCAAATAAAGCTCTTTCAGTCTTAACCACAGAACCATTCTGTTACCACAGATCAGTCCCTAGGCTTGTGGGACAGCTTACATGCACATGGCTAAAGGCAAAAACATCACAAGGACTCTCCTGAGCTGCAGGTGTGTTCTTTGAACAGTTGTCCTTCTTAGCACTGAAATGAGAGTGATCTGTTTAGTGACCCCAATTACATTCTCAAGCACAAAACATACTTCGACACCTCAATTCATATATCACGAAAACACCATATATGCCAAGGGGGAAAAAAGGAATAATCTTTGTTACAAGGGAATGCCATTAACCAACAGGCTGGGGTTGCTGTAAGACGCAGTTCAGCCCATGAAAAATTAAAGGCAACACAGACCTCTAATGCATCATGTATCAGGAGAACCATTAAGTAATCAGGCAGCATTCAGTTTTATAGGGCATTTTGGGCATAACTCAATCTCCATTTATTTTATATCATTTCTTTAATGAAGTAATGCACTGGACATAAATATTTCAATGCAGCTTTTTAATGCCCTTTGAGTAGCAAGCAGCCTTCAGTAACACAGAACCCAATTAAGCTGTAAAGCTTAAATACCACAAAAAGGAAGAAGGATAAGATACAAGCACAGTGATGTGCTTAAGTCCATAAGATTCAGGCAAACAGATACAGCTGTGCTTTTTGGAACCAAAAAATTAAAGAAACAGGAACAGCAGAAAGAGCTAGTCCCAGTGAGCTGCTATTCCTATAGCTAGACTGCTTCTCCCTTACATGTCCACCTCAAGCAGTTTGGGGTAAGGATTGTTCTCCTGCTTCAGGTTTATGCAGCACCAACCTAGTGGGATGCAGGTAACTCCTGCAAGGGAAGTTCCTCATATTCTGCACAGCAGTGATGCTTTTTCTGCTTTCATGTACAGCACAAAAGAGAATGGTTTAGCAGGAGGAAGGTTTTCTTAGATGCTTTCTCCCCTTTTTCACAACACTAAGTGGTAGTTTTGCTACAGAACATCTCTCTTCCACAAGTTATAGTGACTCAATACAAGCTTTAAAATGGTTACTAGCAGCATACTACAGAAGTTGGCTGCAGGGCCCAGGGCAGTGCTCCATACTTGCCCATATCACATGCAGACCCTCCAGTGCTGCAGAAGCCACCCACACCAGTTCCTTTTGGAGGGAAGGTTGCCAGGCCAAGCTTTCAGACAGGTTGCTTGACCTATAAGTATCCAGTACAGCTTCCTAAAAGCACTGCACATCAAAAAGTCACTGCAAGCTTCTTTGCAAAGCAGCTGCCACAGGTTTCACTGGGGTTTTGCTCACACCACAGTAAGAAGAGATTTTCCAAAACACAACAAAGCACTGGAAGCCAGAGAAAACCATTGACTCCCTCTGAACCACAGGCTGAAGGATTTCACACCAATAGCTAAAACAAACACAGAGGAGTAAGCTAGAAAATTCACTTTAGCATATAAGAGCCTATTTCTACTTCTCTGAAGAGCAAATGTAAAGCAAAATACTCACAATAAAAGCAGAAAAAAGTTTAACTCCATTAGAAAGATGAGAAAAAGGAGCTTTCCAAGTGTGAAAGGACCTGTTCCCAAGAGAGCAAGCTGGGAAGGGCTGGCTATAAAAGGGAGGAGCCACTGGCTTCAGGGCATTAAGAGTTTTTAAGAGAAGGTGGTGTAGAGTGGCCCAAGCTGTGGCTGGATGGGTGGTTGTTATTTGTCAAGAAGAACAACTCCTTGTTCTTTGGGGAATTTTGGCTTTATTTAATGCTTTAAAACTTGTTTGGCTTTTTTTTTTTTTTTTTTTAATGTATTTGTAGCCAGTGTGTTGTTGTATTACTAGTGAACAGCATTCTGGTGGCTACTACCCAAACTTTGAGGTGGTGGCAGCAAGCACTACTAGTGACAGCTCATCACCCAGTGAGCTTGCCCTGGGGCTGTGGTAAGAGTCCATGGAAAAATACTGGCCCTGATATTTGGCTTATGCTGTGTACTGGAAAAGAGGCTAAATTTATATTATCTTTACTATTTCAATTCCACTGTTTCCTAATTTTTGAGTGTTTGGTTTTGCTACATAATTGACATTACTGAAATCCATGGTTTCAGCACGCAGTTTCTATAATGAAACAAATACAAAGATGTGCAGTACTATAAATAGGAAAATTGTCCAAATATTACCCTGTAAGCGATCAAAAGTTTAGGTGTCAATGGTTATTACCAACTACTACACTGCCGAATGATATAAAAAAAATAGAGACCTCCAAAGACCACTGGCCAACCTAGAGGAGGAATCCTCTCTGCTATGAGTCCCCAGCTGCAGTGTGCTGAAAGGAGCAAGGCAATGGCACAGCTCTCAAACTGTGACACCTGTGGGTAACCACTATAATTTGAATAACAGACCCCAACTCCTTGTGTAAAGTGATGCTCAATCCATCAGGTGTTTTGACTCCTGGAGGGCTTCAGATGGCTTCATCCATCAGACCCCACTTACACTTTTTCACCCTGAGGGCTTTGCAGGGCTGAGGAACAGTCAGGGCATCTGTCCCAGGGTCGGTCCTTTCACAGACACACCTCACTGGTAGGGTTATAAACTGCATTTGCCAGTTGCTCCTGTGGCCTGATCTGTCCATGCAGGAGGCACATCTGGGAGAGGAGAGTCTACAACTTTGCTGCTCCGGGCTGTGGGGTGTCAGTACCCCAAACCCAGCTCCCTTGGTGCAGTTAAATGTGCCTTTCTTGAGATGCAGCTGAGCACTGAGCAGCTGTAGAGGCTTTTTCTTGTCTGCGGACTGGCCACTAGAGAGAGCCATGGTATAAACTGTGCTGCTCTGGAGCATCCCTGGGCCCAGCACAGAACTGTCATCAGGGCAAAAAAAATCACCTGAAAGGAAAATAAAGCATTTTTCCACCTTCATTGTTATTGTGTTGTTTGCTTTTTTGTTTTTTTTCCCAAAATTATTATAAATTTTCTTTATTACTCCAAGTTTATTTTCAAGCCTGTGGTTTTAATTTACTCTTCATTTCCCAAGGGAGAGGTGGCTGGGAAGACAAGGGGTAGGCAGACTGACAAGTATTTCTCCCATCCCTTGTTGAGGATACTGGGGGAAAAGATCTCACACCAGACAGGATGGGATTGCACGCCATAGCTAGCACTGAAAATGAGTTAAATTAATTCATGTGAGGAACATGAAGTGGATAATATACCCAATAAAGTGGAGTAGACCTATCAGGATACATCCATGGGAGCTGGGGACCCATTTTCATAGTGCAGAGGTATCAGCATTAGCTGTGATGGAGTTTTATCTGAAAGTAAAAGCAGTTTAGTGCAACACGATGTTTAACCACACGTGCCTTGCTGACAGGCTGGGTTGCACTGCTCCAGCCCTGAGCCATGCTCATGCAGCTGAACTGCTTTTGGGACTGATCCCACACCTGCACAGAGCTATGCTTTGCACACATGAAGTTCCCCTTCTTGCCCAGGTTCATACTGCCTTCATGAATAACCCATTAACCAACTACAAAGGTGATTATTTGTATATAAATGGTTTGTGGTTTTATTTCTGCAAGAACTTAAAATCCTCTGATTTTTAGGGTTAGCAGCTCATTTTGAGTGTTCAAAAATCAGGTGAGTTGAACTCCACCACAGGGATTGGTAGCCCAGATGGTGAAATTTTCCCTTGTTCCTGGGGATTTTATCTCATTCTCTCCTAGGAAATCCTTGTTTTATTTGCACACCTTCAATTCAGCAAACTGGAAGAATATTAGAGAAAACAAAATGTTTTCAGCTGAGCAGAAAGTGACTTCCAAATTACAGTGACTGGCCCTGGGGTCCTGTCAAGCAGCACATCCTTATTTCAAGCAGACATATTCCTGAGACCAGCTACCAGTGTCTGTCCCACAGAGAAGAAAAGCCATCCCTTCTTGGCCTACCTGCTTCTGATGGGAGCTGTTGCTGTCAGCCAGGACCCACAAGGGCTCTGGTCTCTTCCCTGCCAAAAGTGCAGAGTACTGAGAACAGCAGGACTAGGAGGGATCAGCTTTGGTTGGCTGTTTCAGCATCCTTCGTGATGAGGCAAGCATGAACTTGCACCTTTGCACAGCTGAATTAACTCCTGGCATCAAGAGAGCTGGTTTAGGTTCCCAGGGAGCAAGTACCAGGAGGTACTTTTCTTCTCCTGATCTTGGGACATGACAGTTCTCCCTAGCAAACAGACCTTCCCATCTCAATTGCCTGTACTGCTGTTCTTGGTCACACTTATCCCATGGGGATGTCAACAGGACACCACTGCTGTCAGATATGCAGTCATGGCCATACTTGGAGCAGCTGTGGGTCCTCTCTGCCTCAGGTGCTGCAATGATGCATCCCCTTCTCTCATGGGATGTTCTGCACCAACCCTCCCAGGCTCCCTGTGGCAACAGGGTCAGTCCTGTCTGTGTACAGGACTTGTTGAGGACTTTTCCAGTAGGACAAGCTGGCTGGGTCTGCTAGCAGATTAGAAAATTCACTGAGAAACCCTTGTTCTTGATGCTTCCCTTTGCTTTTTGGAGAGGAGACTGCAAGCAATCCCTTCCTCCAGACCTGCCTGCCCACTTTATGGTGGGGATGTTCTGGACATTAACATGTACCCTCAGGCTGGCCTTCAGTGGTTCATCAGTTGTGAGTAATTAACAAGCAAATATAAGTACATAAGTGAAGTCCTTGAGTGGGGTTGGCGGTCCCTTGACAGGCTGAGCACAACTTCTCAGGACAGTGTGTGGTGTGGCAGCCAGCAGGGGGAATAAGCTTTGTGTAGCCAGACATCTCACCCTCCCCCCAGACACCCACCACCTTCCCCTGGTAAACCTCCTAGTGTTGTATCAGTAACTGTTAAAATTACACATTAGCTCTTTTCCAGCCTCGCTGGGACAAAGCTCACATTCCCCAAGTACCCTCTGGTGACACGCACATGCGTGGCTGTGCCATTGCCCTCTGGACACTGCCTGTACCTGGGGAAGATGAAGAGGGGAGGAAGGCCACAGTGTGGAGCACACTTTGAGTAAGTGCCTGCCCCAGCTCCATGCTCAGCCCAGGGAAGGAGACACTGGTGTGCTTCTGCACCACTCACCTGGGCATAAAGCCTATTAGTGAGACATGCACGTGTTCCTCTGGCTCATAATCAGGTGTCGCATGTCAACTGTGTTTTAATAAAAATGAAACAGCATCCAAATCTGAAATAGCCAAGGAAAAAATTGTCCTGTGATGTAGCATTACGGTGTTTATACATAAATAGAAATTGTGGTGGTCCTGCAGCCCCAGCACCAGCTAGGGGCTAGCTGTCTGTGTTTGAAGCCTGGCCTTGAAAGGCCAAGAGGCGAGTCACTGAGGTGGAGTTAGGATGCCTGTTTTGGGGAAAAGGGCAGGACAGGGGAGCTATTACTAAAGCACGAGCAGTGCCACGGGAAAGGAGACACTGAAAACTGGGGTGTCAGTGCTCAGAGCTGCTGCACACCACCACCAACACAGAACAGGAGCAGCTTTTGGCACAGCTGCTTGGGTGCTTGTCTTGGGTTCTCTGGGGTCAGAGAAGCCTAGACATTCAACAAATATCCAGCTGCTAAACTCAAGTTCAGTACTTGTTTTAAACTTGGTTTGCAGTCTGATCCTAGGTCTTTTACTAAATCTCTGTTTTACCATTAACGGTGTCAGGAAGTCCGGCCAGGGTGAAGCAGGATAAAACTGATGGTCTCAGGATGCTCTTCATGGATCACTGTCTCTGAAGCAGCAAACCATGGTGATGGACATGCATACTTCTGACCTAAGATAACTGGGTGCCAGGAGCTGATACCTGTTTGCCATCAGGATGGCACACAAGATTGGGATGTAGGACCTGTTTTTGCTCAATATGAGATAAAGAATGAACAGTCTCAGGAATAACCCAGGATCTCACAAGGCAGAGGGATGGTCTCCACCTCCAGCAAACTGCAATCCATAAAGCCTCCAGGACACAAACTGAGAATGGTACATACATACCACATGTACTACACTAAGTCATTTGTATCTCAGATACCCCAGCTTGTTAAGGCTTTGGGTCGCTCTGCAGCCATGTTTTGCCTTGTGAACAAGAGGAGCATCAGTTCCAGATAAAAGAAACATGTTTCTCCATCAGCATCTGCTTCTAATGGAAATTGTGAGGCAAGACACAACAGCTCAGTTTAGCCCTGGCTGTCTACCTGGACATGAAAAGCCATTTACCCATTGTGTGTGAGCAACCCCAGCCCTGCACTTCCTCCCTCAGGCAGCCTCTAAGCAGGGCTCAGCCCTCTCAAGCTGTGAGCAACACACACCAAAGTTCTTTCCAGCAAGAGCCCCCAGTTACACAGCGTAGACCTGGGTGAAAGGTGAGCATCTGGATGTGTACACAGGTGGGAGATGGCACCTGCCACCTACAGCTCCTACCTTGCAGTGCAGGATGGAGCAGCCAAGCAGACATTCAGCAGCTGGGTACTAAGCAATGCTCACTTCAAGGAGTCTCTGCCAACTTACCTTCTCTCTCAGTTGGAGGATACCTGGATCCATCACCAATGGCACAATGGATCACCACCCATGTCCATACAGTTTGAGAGCTGTGTGTGACTTGGGAACCCAGAGATCAGCAATTCCTCTGATACAGGGGGGAAAAAAAGAAAGAAAAAAGAAAAAGGAAGAAAAAAAAGTCCCCAGAGGTTTTTCAATGTTCCTTTTGTGGTTCCCACACAGAATCCTCTGTGTGCACATCCCTGCAGCAGGTGAAAGATGCTACTCAGGGTTCCAGCTGGATCCCTCCCACCACAGCCTAATGCTTAACCAAATGCCAAGGCTGGCATGAAAGGAGCCTTTCAAATAAAACAGACCAACCCAGTCACTTCAAACAAGAGGCTGCAATAAATTGTAAGTTGGCAGAGCTCTTGACACTTCCGAGTGCCCTGTGTTTACTACCAGGCTCTTTCACATCCTAGTATTTTTAATTTTCTAACCGAAATGAAGGTAAAGATGTAAAGGCATTTGAAAGTACTGGGTAGTGCTGTGACACTAATCAAGCCCCAAACTGAACTCTGTTGGAGTCTGAGCACTCCTGTAGCAACACAGCCCCTGGGGAAGGAAAGCCCCTGGCCCATGCAGGGATAGCGTCGTGCACCCTTGTGTGGAAAGGCTCTCTGCTCCCTTGTGCAATGGTTATACTTGGCAAGCAGAAGGAAATAAGTAAATATACATTTAAGAAAGGTTTACAGTTTGGACTCAAGATCTGGAGTTCATATTTAGTAACCTCCCCTTTATTTTAGCATGTTCCACCACCAACTGAATTCGTGACATGGAAATGGGTTCGTGTCTGCTCATGTTTGAGCTGCATGTAGCTGCATCCTCAGCTGCTGCCTTTGAAGACATCAATCAGGCACAGGGCATTTGCTATGTTTCCTTCTTGCCTTCTGTCCCACCACTGTAGGTGGGAGCTGTTCTTGGGAAGCTTTAAGCAAGCTTTTTTCTAACTAAAAAGCTACATTAAAAAAAAAAAAAAAAAAAAAAAGGGAAAAAAGTATCCTACCCTTGCAAATAATTACACTGCTTTATTTTTCAGTATCACAGTCTCAGGAAATGAAACAGTCCAGATCCTTTCCAAGATATTACACAGCTTTTTTTTTTTTCCATCTCTCTGACCACAAAATAATAAAATTAAATATAAATTTGTTGTTTTGCTACATCTATTACATTGGAAGAATATAATTACTGGTAGAAGCTAAGCTCCAGCAGCCAAGGGTGGAATGAAGCACTTTTCTTCTGCTCTTGTGTAACCCACTTCAGTTATCCTAGAAAAGTACATGAAGGGACAGAAGGATGTGGTGGATAACAAAATACAGCGGTTTATTGAACAAAATGGGGCAAGGCAATGTTCCCTTTACATTCAATGAGAATTCAGGAGTATGAAGCAAAACATGCTATACACACATGGACATGATACTTTGGTTAAATGTCATTCAGAAGTTCTATGTCAAACCTGATAAAATTATAGAGTGAACAGTCAAAAATGAGAAAGAAAAGCCTTAGGCTTGCATAGACAGATTATAGTCAGTGCAAAATTTATATTTAAGTATTAGCTGTTGCAACACAGGGTACACTTGCAGCTCTGAAGAATTTAAGCCTCTGACTAATCCATCTCATCCCATGGCTGATATTTAGATTCAACAGGCTGAAAGTTTATCCTGAAGAGCTAAATGAGACAACTGCAGTTATTTCTCTGAGGCAGCTAACTATATTGCAGTGCACAGATGCAGCTGGAGACACACCGTGGAGTTTACTTAGAGTGAACACTGATACAGTGGAGCTTAGTTTACCGTGAAGTAGAAATACTTATTTGTGTGTGCCACTGTCCTCTTTGGGACTCTCCAGAAAGAGCCCCAACTGCACAGCTAAGCCTTGCCCTGTGTTACTCGGGGGGAGGAGATGGTATATGATATCTCCAGCCCAGAAGCTGAGGGCAGTGCAGCTTATCAACACAAAACTTGTGTCCTGGGCATAACCGTCCAAGCAGCACTTGTGTGCAGCAAAGCCAGAGCCTCCACAGCAGTGCTGCAAAGCTACAGGTGTGCTACGGCTTGTATTTTAAATAGTAAACTGGGATCTCTGTAGGTTTATGCCTGTCCTCCACAACAAAAAAAGACAAGCTGCTGTGGTGTACTTCATGCGAGGGGCACTGCTGTGCCTCAGCACTATAAGCCCACACTTGTCTCCCAAAGCAAATGCAAAACTAACCACTGAGCATCTTCAAAGCGTGGGGCAAAACCAAAAACTGTCTATCAGCTGGGCATGGATATAGGGTAAAATAACCCTCAAAGTCACCCCCAGATGGGAAT
>NW_010325783.1:40151-43241 GCF_000700745.2 Antrostomus carolinensis | reverse complement strand
CTGCTGCAGCATTCTCCCTGGCATCACTGCCAGGAGCAGGACAGCAGAGAGCTCGGTCACCCATCAGTCCATGCTATGAGCTGTGCTTCGTTTCCTATTGCATCTCACCCAGCCTTGCAGTGCCAGTGCTGCCTGGAGGAATGGCAGCAGCAATCTGCTCGCGGTGACAGACACCCAGGAGATCATTCTGTGGAAGAAGCAACGAGTTTCATGGACTAGCTGCACTACATTACAAGAGTGTAAACTAAGTAGGGGAATCCTCACACTGTCTCCAAGTGCTCCCCTTTATATATAAATTAGTAATCCACAGTTAGTTTGCATACAGGGTAATATGAATTAAAATAAAAACCTTGATAACAAAAATATGTAATACACACATTGATCAACAGCAATAAACTGAAAACACTAGAACGTAACAGTGGCTGTAATTTGGCACAAAATAAAAATGCACAAAGGTCTAGCACTGTAAAAATAAAAATCCATTTTTTTCCCTCCTAAGTAAGAGAATGTTATTAATCCTGATTCAAATCCTGACAAATGGGAATGCAGAGATATAAAAATACTGTACATACAAGATCCCTTTTACAGAGTGAAGCAGACTGCAGCATTTGTAACTTCCATCCTTCCTCCCCAAGAGGAGAAATTCAACGATGAGACTTCATCAATCCCCTAACAGCTGATATTGTCCCACCCCACTAAGTTGAAAACCATGAAGTTCTTTAAAAAAAAGATGAGATTAACCTGTTGGATCTATCCACGTGACAACAACCGCTTCTCACTGCAGGAAGCTGTACAGTCCACATTAAGACAGTGTTTCATAGCAAGGTGACTCAGATCAGCCTGCTGAAGACATCGAGTATCCCTGCATGTAAGGCACAGTCACTTGGGTTCGCCCAACCTCTCTTCTGCAGACCATTGTGCTTCGGACGGAGGTGAAGAGGTGGCGAGAACTCTTGCTGGTGAGATGTGCCTACTATGGAGATTAGGAAGTGCCAGGATTTCATGCTGATGAATTTTCCACGTGGCGCTTGTTGCCTTGGTAATGCACAGAGTCAGAAAGGGATACAAGACCTGAATGACCTGGGCAGGGGTCCCAGGAAGGGCTCCAAAATGCTATTAAATCCAGAGCAAAACCATAGGCAAAGCTACTGAAACTTAGCAAGAGAAGACAAGGGAAAAATAAAGTTACTTAAACATTTTTCTGTCATAGAAAGGAAACTTTGCTCTGATTCATTTTTTTCAACTTCATTGTGCCTCTTTCCAGGGACACATGTGCAAGGTGCTGATTTTTCATCTCAAATACATAAGCTGCACCTTCTTGACTGTCAGAAGCCACAGAATTGTGGCTGCTGAGCCCCAAGATGAATTGCGTCCTTGTTCATCCATGATCTTAACTCAGCTCTTGTTGACTTCCATGGGACCATGGAATCTCCTTCCAAAAGTGGTTACTAAACATGCAAGTCCAGTTGCAACCTTGGCCTCAGGAAGCCTCTAACCTGCTGACTGCATGAGGCCCACAAGGTATATCAGATGAACAATTGTTCTGTTTATACCCCATTTACTACACACTTTCTTCAGCTACCATTCCTAGCATTTCTATCTCTCAATAGGTGTCAGCCCCTTCTAACAAAACTTCAAGGCCCCCCTTTTCACAAGGGCTATGGAAAAACAAAACAGGAGAAACACTTACAAGGGATGGTAAATGAACAGAGGTAGGGAGTAAGAATAAAAAGGTAAGGACTAAGGGAGGATATAGAGCAAAGCAGCCCATAAAGTATTCAGCACTCCCTGAAGGCATCCAAGGAAGCAGCAGATGCTCCTGGGATTCTTCCCTTGGGCTCTTGTCTTTTAGTGCCATGGCTGGAAAGCTTGGTTGGCCCAAGGAGACCAGTAAGGAGATCCTGCAGCTCCACATAGTAGGCACTGAGGTGTTCTTCAGACTTTACCCAGCTTCCAAATAAAATCAATGGGAGTTTCCTCTCATATAATTTCCACTCACTCCCACTGAAGTCAACAACTTGGATACTCCCAAGCATCTCTCCTGAATTAATAGGTTCTTCAAATGTCAGTGGGCTCAGGGCCTTCATGACTTTTCTGATGAGAGTAAGACAGAAGCCAACTCCAGTGCAAGAAAGCCCATCACAGCCAGCTACAGAGGCCCAGGAAAGGCTGAATTCCTACTGGGCAACTTGCTCTTGCCTTGTGCAGAGGGTCACCATTTTGCCCCATGCACAGCGAGTACAACACACAACCACTTTCTGATTTGGCAGGATTTTTCCCCATCCAGTTTTCACAAGTGCACCAGATGATACAAGCAGCAGGGCCTGGACTGGGGTGTTCGTAGAAAGTATAAGTTCATAAAACCCCATCAGGCATCCATTTCACAAAAATACTCTGATGGCAATGGAGGGGAAAAACCCACAGAAAAAAAATGGCATTTTCAGCAGTAGAAATTTTGACTGTTACAGGAAATACAAAAATAAACTTTTACAAAATAAAACCATTGCAGACGAGGTTGCCACATGGACCAAGTTATCAAACAAAAAAAAAAAAAAATATGGTCTATGTTGTTTTTTTTCTGTATCCTTTAAAACAACATTAACACTTCTGAATGGACAGAGATGGAACTAGAAGAAGGAACAAGGCAAGGACAGTAAAATCTAGCCGCTAGCTGGGATATTTCCTGAGAAGAAGCAGCAAGCAAGCAACAGCTTGCGAGTCACTTAAGGGTTCATGCAGGTGAGCAAGTTCATGGTCTGGAAGCAAGGGCCCACAGCTAACAGGATGCTACTTGTGCACAGTCCTATGTTACAATGGTTTTGGCTAGTGTACAATTGGAGCAGAGGTCTACTGGGACTTAACTGGTTCTTCACAGGAACTGCTGCCAACATCCCAGTGAGGGTAGGAGATGGAAGTTTCTTGAGCTGTTGGTCAAGGTAAGGCATGGGCTTGTGCTGTGGCATTAAACATGCCCTTGAAATTTACTTGAGGAAGGAGTTGCCTTGTCTTCCTAGTGATTTGTTTCTGTAACTATCCTGACCAAGGACAACAGCCAAGCTTAAAGCCTTACAGCTGCCTTGGGGCTTGAAT
>NW_010325783.1:24549-40113 GCF_000700745.2 Antrostomus carolinensis | reverse complement strand
CACTGATGCTCCATGCCAGCACGTGCTCTCTACAAAGCTCTACAGAGCTGTCAGGCTCCTTTTTCCAGGCAGAATGGTGGTGAGGGCAAATACAGCGACAGCTCTGGCTCTCTCCTCAGCAGAGCCAGCAGCAGAATTGCAGCTGCCAGCAGAGAAGAGCGTGGTGGGCAGACTCAACACTGGGCAATAAGGAAGCTGTGCTGCAGGGGCAACACAGCCAGGCTTGCTGCCATGAACTGGACTGGCGCTGAATAACCAGTCTGTACTGGCTGAACAGAACACACTCCAAGCCAGTGTCCAGATGCTCAGCTTTGTTGTTTAAAAATGCACTTGAAAAAAATGGCAAAAAAATTATGAAAAATATAAAAGAATTGAGATGAGAGGAGGCCAAGGGAAAAGGCTACTTGTTTGTGCAAAAAAAAAAACAAAAAACATTTTGAAAGAGTGAAGGGAAAACAGGCCATCAACAGGAGGAAAAAAAAAAAATCACTGCATGAGTAAATCTATACAAACAACTTAAATTTGCAGACCCTGCTATGCCCTAGAGAGCAATAGTTTCATCCTGACTGGAGTCTGTCTGGGGTGTTGGACGGAGCAGTGTAGAGGGGAGCTGGTCAGCACAGACATTGTATGGACTGTTCAGCACTCTGTGTCTAGCTCAAAGTTGCCTGTAACAGTAGATTTTGGATTCAATGCTCAATGCCCATATGGCCCTCCTTCATGTTTCCAAGACACACACAGGTTCAGACTCAAGTTACTGTACTCAAGTGCACCAGTGACTGAGCTAGGAGTTACTACTTGGCTTCAGTGAAATTCCTTGGCTTCTACCACACTGAAGCTCAAAGCAGGTGACCACAGATGTCCCTTCAGGCATGTAAATCTCTTTGTATGATTCTTCCCAATCCACAACTCACAGCTTCATCAACTCCCTGGCATGCCTTAAAAGTCATGCACACAAGGTCTAATTGAAGTTGAAACTGTATTTCCTCTTAACTGTTCTATCCTATATCCTAGAGCTAAGTGCCTGTTCACACACTCCACCCAGATTGCTGGAAATCCTAGAAAGAAATACAGCAGTTAAGAAATTTTGTTCTATAGGAAATTTCTCTCTCACCAGTCCCAGGTTCTGGCTTTTGCTGTTGTATGTTATGAAGATCCTCTCTCCTTCCTGCAGGCTTGCATGTCAGGTTAGCTCAGCTGTCTTAGCCAGCACAGGAAGAAACACATTTCCTCTTATAACTCTCCTTGCTAAGTCACCCTAAGATGGAAAGGATTTGTACTTCAGACATTTTGCTGCATTGCCATAGCCCTGCTCATATCTTGGATTTTCCTCCCTATTGTATGTGCATCACTTTGTCAAAGCTCCAGACAAAGCTTAAAAATAAAAACAAAAGGAAAACTTCAAAAGAATCTAAGAGGGAGCTGTCAAGTCAGCTAGTTGATTCACACAGCTCAGTGGCGGCTAGATTATACTGTACTGCTTAAGTGATCACATATGAGTAAGAAATTGAAACAAACAAGTGTTCCTTATTAATATGATGACACTTAAAGAGGAGATCCTGGGAGTGGAGGCTATACCTCCCATTGGGTAAGGAATTGAGAAAGTTGCCTGGCAATTCCAGTAATGTTTGCTACAGAAGAGTCAGTACCAAAGCAAAGGCTAGCACAGTTTACTGCTTCCTACGGGAACCTGGAAAGCAAAACAGAAAGAAAAAATCTGTAAGGATAGATTCTGGTGGAGAAAATACTACCTGCAGTCATCTTTTACATATCCTGCCCTCTTGGATGTCTGTGTGACTTCCAGGCTACTGATAAAGCCGAATGCCAACATGGGAACTGTGTGTCACGTTACTCAAGCAAAAGGAAGGGTAGGTCGGCAAGAAAGACAAGACATTCGCATTTCTTCTAGGCTGTGAACGGCACTGCAGCCACATTGCACAGTCTCACTAAAGGAAATGGAATTAACCCTGGGCTTACAGACTCTATAAGAGACCATCTACTTTCCAGCTTGTTTGATGAATGAGAGAATGCAAAGATTTTGCAGACTTTTAAGTTCTGGGAAGTAAACTGTCCACCTTTAAGTCACAATCAGTGGAACTGGAAGAAATTTGAGCAATTGAGTCAAACTCTGGCTGCCCCTTTCCTCCCCCAGAGACTCTACAGATAACTCAAGATAATTGGCATTGAGATTTAAAAAACTAAGGGATGACCCTAATCACACTGCTCTTGTGCCAACTGATTTCGGGAAACAAGCTAACAAAGCAGTGCTGAGATGCTACAGGAACAAAACAAGCCTGTTCTCAGGACAAGCTTCTGCCTGATCATCCCATCCGCCTGCCAGACAGGTGATACTGCAAGGTTTTGTCTTGTTTGATACTAGTGAGTCACCTAAAATCCATTGTGTCATTTCCTTCATGTTATTTCTCCTTCATTTGCTGCCTGGATTTACAGTCATTCATCATTAAGAGATCATGGAGGATATGCAGAGAACAGTTTGACAAATTCAAGGGAAACCAATTCAGCTTTTTAGTCTCTCAGCCTGCAACATGCTCAGCCAAGTACAACTCAAACATCACCTGGCTGCTGGGGCAATAGCATCTATCCCTCCTCTCTAATAGTATCTCCTTCAAACATCCTGTTCTGCAGGCTGCTTATTTGAGGACAACAGCCCACAATAACCAAAGCGCTGGGGCAACCAAGGGCTTGATCCTACCTTTAGGAGAGTGCTCAGGTTTGGGGATCTGGCGCAAGGGGCTGGGCTGGCTTGTGTAATACCGACTGTGTTCAGAGCCATCAAGGAGAGGCTGCGACCTGCCAAGCACAACAGTGAAAAAAAGTGTTGGGGGCGGGGGGGTGGAAATTAAAAATCAAAGGTAATAACAGCATGGGAAAAGCAACATCTCAGCTGCCTGGTTGGTCCCTGTCAGTTGGATGCAAACTGCGTCTGGCCCAGATTTTCTACCTGCAAACCAGCTCCTTTGAGCACAGCCTGTTACTGTTTCTGCAGTGAGAAATACACGGTATTTACTAATTCTCATGGATAGCTTTCATTAAATAATAGTTTCAAGTTGTCAGGAAACAAAGAAATTCCATTATGAAGTTTGATGCAAACCTCACTCAAAAGAGCAACATTTTTAAGTGTTTAATGCTTGCCCAGTTTTAACCCCAGAGTATTTTAGTAAGATCTCTCTCAGTCTCCACCTGCACACCTCATTTATTGTTTCTTTATCAAATTCAACAAGAATTTCTAGGCTCCTATCTGGATTGGAAATCGAAGCCACCAGGGTCACTTCCATGGTTCAGTCCCTCATGAGGAGCATCAGGCCAGGGTACCAAGTGATTCAGAAGCAGCACTGGGCTACAGCACATTCCCAGCAGCTCTGGGATGAGGTACCCCAAAGCACAATGTATTGAAGGGGCGTGTCCACACAGAGCAGCAGGAGTATTGTACAGGGCTTAACTGGGAGCAAGAACCCACGGGAGCAGCTGGGCAAATGCATCATGATTACTCCTTCCTGCCCATAGATGACATTTGGTTTCACATCCCCAGAAGCTCTTTAACCACCTCAGTGTTTCTCTGCCATTTAACAAATGTCACTGCACAAGCTCATCAATCTCCATCAGCACCAGGCAGAGAGACTGATATGGACAAATGCCACAAGCACAGCAAGTGACGTACGTCACTGAGCAACTCACAAGCTCTGTGCCCTCCACCTCTCTTCAGTGCTAAAACCTCTGCCCTCTACCAAGCCCTTGTGGGTGGGTCAGGCTGGTCACCCCACAACTCCTCCCTAGGACTCAGCTTCTGAGCAGGTTCCCAACTGCATTTCCCCATTTTTACCAGCCAGTTCAAGCTCACCTTGAAGACCTGTCACTTCTGTGTCGCTGAGTTTCAGGCCCTTCTTTTGACCTTGAGCGTGTGGACTCACTTGCATCATGCTGATGGGAAGAAGAAGAAGGGAAAGCAGCTCACTACCTGCTTTGCAAGACACCAGCCAGTGCATGGAGGCTCCCACAGCTCCATGCAGTCCTTTCATGCTCAGTTGATGCACACAACTAACTACAGCCAGACACGTGCAGACAGCAGCATAAGGACTAATTTCCAGTAAATGAAACTCAGTCTTGCTGAGCCAAACTCAATTTTTGCTCTAAATATAATACAGTGCTGGGGGACCCGTCCTGAGGCTGGGGTCAAAAGCACTCAGCGTGTAATGCCTGTGCACATGGCTGGGCTGAGCACATGGGACCAGCTGCATGCAGCTGTGCTCCTGCAACCACTCAAACACAGTAAGGAGGCTGAAAACAGCAGAGCTACCTCCAACTGGCCCCAAGATTAACACAACACTCCCTTTAGCACCTTACCAGTGTAGGTCATGAAATCTGTTTCCTGTCACCTTCCACATCGGTTAGCCAAGGCTCTGTAGTATTACTCATACAAAAACCTAAGCTGGATACACTCAATACTTTCATTACAGAGCCAATTTTATTACAGAGCAGAGTGCCAACTGGAGCAGCTGTGTTGTCCTTATACCTGAGGTGCACAAACAGAACCAACTACTCCTTTCATTGCTACTGTCAAGATTTCAGCAGAGGAAAGGTCCTGTACCAGGAGGACTGACAGTGCTTGAGGGAGGTCATAAGGTGCTGTGACATCCAGTGTCAACCTCCAAGGCTAGAGCCCAAGGCTTACCTTGCTTGAGGCTGAAGCCAAAGAGCATCTAACCAAAGAAGTAGCTCCAAAAGGCTTGGGAAGCATCTGAATAACAGGCAGCAAGATGCTTCGGATGCAAGAGCGTGCATCATTCCTTTTACTCTCACCACAAACCCTCACCTCCCTTTGGAAATGTGAATAACATTATAGCACTTCATTTGCTGTGCCTTCTGAAGCTTCATATACCTTCCAGTCTTGATCATGCCTCCTCTTTTCAAAGGAAGACCTTTCTCTCTCTCTCCCTTTCTTTAAAGCCTTTTTCTCCTCAGCCATCAAGAGTCGGGCAATTTCCTAGAGGGAAAATACAAAGAGTGTGTCAGACAGTTTTACTGCTTTTGTGGGTTTGTTACTTAAACCCTTTACCATGGACAGCTGCTGAATGGGAGGGGTGCAAAGCCAAGATTTCACCCATCTGTGATCAGGAATCAAGTGACAAGAATTAAGTCAGAATTAAGACTGACTACATGCAGCATTGCCAGTGGATCCCTGATTGGCCAGAGCTGCGTTTGCAGAGCCTTTCTGCCCTTTATCCCTTTTCTTTCAATGTGGGCGTTCATCTTGCAGCATCTCTGGCAAGTCTCCCTTGGGGCTCAGTTACAAGAGATGCACTTACACAGCCATGAACTTCCTTCCTCTGCCATGGTTGCAACAGGCAGCACAACTCCCTGCTTGGCCAGCCTGAGCACATACATGAAAACCAGCTAGGAGCAAACCCCACTGGAGCCCTGAGCTCCCCTTACAAGGGCAGAAAAGAACAACTAGAGGGTCAGAGGGGACAAGTAGGGTTTAGCAGTTTCCACAAGTACAGGAATACTGCAATCATTTGACTTCTTGCTCACCTCATCTTGGGCTACTTGAGCTGCCTTCTGATCTGCCTCGTTAGCCTGAAAAGAAAAAAAAAAAATAAGAAAAAAAAAGAGGGGAAGAAAAAAGAAAACACCTCTGAGTTTGAATTATTCATACCAATTAACTTATTGGGGCAAGTAGGCACCCATACCAATATGCCACCATCCTCTCCAAATATACTTAGCTACCTCAATACTTACCTCACAATTCAACATCAAACTGTCCTTTCAGTTATTCAGCTGAGTTTTTCCCTCATCTATTTGCCAGGCACACTGCCCACTCTGCTGCCCTCTCTCTCAAAGATGGACACTGGCCCATCTCACTTCTGGGCTGACCACACGCCATCTTTAGCTGCCTGAAAATGTTCATTTGATATCACTCTGCTTCAAAAGTTTCATTCTGTGGTGTTTATTTCAGAAAATAGGGATCTACTGGCTGGACATCAGCTGTCACTCCATTTGTGTGTGTATGGGAGACAAATGTAATTACCAGAATGCACAGCAGCAAGACCTTAGGTCTTAAAGTCACTATCAAATTGCCCTGGTTTTGCTAGGATAGAGTTTTCTTCTTTGTAGAATAGCTGTGTTTTAGTTTCAGTGTAGGATTTCTTATGAGAAGAATGTGGATAAGGTACTAATGTTATTAGTTGCTGCTGGAGCCCATGGTCATCATGTTTGGCTGGTTCACAGCTGCATCAGGACTGGGAGGGCACTGTGCATCACTCTATGGTATATTCTGTTATTACAGTTGTTATCATTATCATTTTATTTGAATTAGTAAATAGTTTTTATCTCAACCCGTGAGTCTCCTTGCCCTTTTCTTTCCAATTCTCTTCCCTACTCCCTGGAGGGGTGAGAGTGAGCGAGCAGGCTGTGTCTGGATGCAAAACAAAAGGGTGAAACCACCACACAGATATAAAAGGTTTATAAAATAAAGTTGTCATCCCAGGCTACCTTAGTTCCTTTGAGTTGACTAATGCATCCTCTCTACTTACCAGGAGCTCTTCCTCCTGCAGCTTCCGAGCAATCTCTGCATCGGATAACTCCTGTTCCCTTCGGGGTGTATCACAGGTGGCTTGGTTTGTCCCCCTCAACTTAGAGCCTATAGAATTTTGAGACAAAACAATCAACTCAAACATTTTCCGAATGCTTTAGTAAGAAAATCCCCAGCATCTCCTCAGCCACCTGCAAAAGCCCCTCTCTAGGGAACCAGAGACCATGACAGCATACCTGCCAGACAGCTGGTCTGACAGTATTTTCAGCTGAGGTGCAGCATGCACCTTAGGGAGGTTTCTCTATGCATACAAAAATATCTGATATATCATGTCTTATATGAAAAATGCAACTATATGGCAGAAGAGGCCATGTCCCTTGAAGCAGTCTTTTGCTGACACAGCTATGCTAGCAAAGGAATCGTAATTTTTCACACTCTGCATTGATACAGGTACACTGGCAAAACTGGGCAGCAGAGAGCAGCCCAAGACCTGTCACAAGTCTGTGAACACACTGCTGGAGCAGCATTGGCTCCAAAATTTGCCTGGGACAGGCTCACATGAGGTTTCAGACAATTTCTTCCTTGGGCTGACCCATGAATTTTACAATTCACAATGAGAAAGAAGCCAAGTAAACATTTTTGAAGTTCATACAAGGTTCAATTCTTGCTTTGAATACAGAGTTTTACTTGTTTATTTTAAAAGTAAAACCATCTCCAAGTGATTGGAAAAGTTGCATTTTGAGAGTCTGTCCATAGTCTATTTGCACCAGGCCATCGAAGGAGTCTCACTGTATCCCTATTGTAAAATGCATCACTTCACTCACACACAATGAATGTCTTCTTCTTCCATCTGCAGTCTGAACTGTATTGTACAGACATCTCAGACATCTAAATGAGCTTTCTGCTTTATGTCTGAAGCATACAAACTCTCCAGATGTCTCTCTCTTCCATCTCAAACCCAGAAAGTTTCACTCAAAACTTTCATGCCTCTAGCTACACCATTTACACATTTATTATAAATACCTGTTAGATCTTACTGGGCCACCTATCAGTTTCCTTCCCATCTTGTAAGAACAAGGGCAAAAACATGAAGTAACTAACGGACCTTGAAAAACTTTCTGTGCATCTGCCAACAAACTACCATCATACTCTACCAAGCATCCCAAAAACTTCAAACTCCAGAGGGCAAGAGACCTCACACATCAACCCAGAATAAAACCATGGAATATGAAAACACCTCTTCTACAGGTATTAAAGAAGGCATGTGGGGATTCTGCTCGTTGTTTTGTTTGAATCAATTAATCAATGATCTTAAGCAATTACCACCTTCTAACAAGCCATCTTAGCATAAGAGGAAAACTTCAGCTCTGGCACGTTATGGTTAAGCATAGGACCTGTCCTTTCCCAGCACACTTTGATCAATCCAAGCTATGAAGAGCTGCAATCTCCATCTAGCACAGAAACTCTGTCAAAAAGCACCAGCTCGGTCAGAATTCAATTACTCCGAGTGCTTCCAAGGTCAAGGTAAACACATTTTTACCATGCTGGAATGAGTATCAGTGTGGCCAACAGCATTACTTCTATGAAGAATAAAAGTAAATTTCCAGGAATTGTTTGCTGGCCAGCCCAAGGCTGAGCTTTCTTTCCACACTGATCAGTGCCAGGCTTTATTTTAAATAAATAAATATTACTTCCACATCACTTCTGCCCACACTCGGGGGAGAACGAAGCCCACTGTGACCATGGCTCACAGGAAGAGGATGTGAGCTTCTGGATATTTTGACTCAACGTGATGCGATACTGAGTCACCCAGAACCACATTGTATCAGGGCAAATCACGATCCCCTGATTGTATAAAAAGACCAGATTAACACCTTCCACTTCCCCAAAGAAAACTTTTGCATGACGAAGACAAGGAATAATTCTCCCAGCTTGTCTAGAGAGGGACATGCATTATCATCCCCACCTTATCCAAGTGAAGACCAGTTAGAAGGCTTAAAGCACAAGTTTCCCATGCTGTGACAGACAGATGCAGGTCTCTAAACTTCCACTAAGAAACAGGTCACCCCCGCCCCCAGTGTGGTTTTAAAAGCAGAAAGATGGATCTGGATCTTTAAAACCCATTGGTCCCCAAGCATTATTAAACAGCAAGAACTACACAGGTACACATTTCCCAGAAAAATTCACTTGTACAGGAGGTGACAAACTCCATTTTACAAATACAGCCCAGCTGGACACCTAGTGCCTCAACTGAACTTTGCCCAAAGTAAATTGATCATGTCAGCAAGGTTTTCAATAAGAAGAGGATGGAAACTGCTGGCTTGTTAGTGCTTAAGCAAACTGTACTCACTTACAGTCCTGCATATCAAATCAACAAAATACAAGTGTAATGACAACATTTGGGTTTTGTTAGCTTTTTTCTTTTTCCTCCTGTGCAAAGAGACCACAAAATATATAATGCAAACAAAACCTGGTTGTTGTTGTTTTGTTTTTTTTTTTATTTGTTTGGTTTTTTTTCTTAAATGCAGGATACCAAGGGCACCATTTCCAACAATACCTTCTTACTCATCCTCTCTGATGCCATGGAACATGTCAGGAAATACAACAGTGCAAGAACATTAATGGGTAAGAGAAATCTCAGTAAATAAGGGAGAAACCTGGGCAGGATTCACCATGCACACATTGCAGTGCATATTGGAGATCAGCATCTTCAAAGGAAACAACACAGATTTCACATACCAGGATGGGGCGCACAAAGGTCCATCCCCACACGTACGTACACCTTCCCCATCACTTGGTTACCTGATTTTTGCTGGCAGTCTCCAGCCTTCCCCTGGGTCACAGCGTGTGTGGAGGGAGAATGTCTCCTCTGTCCTGCCCTTTTGCAGTCTCTCTCCTCACCCCTCCTATGATCATCTCTAAATTCAGCATCATGGAGCTTCTCGTCACGCACCATCCTGTGTGACGAGTGGCCCTGATGACGAGATTTGTGTTTTTCGGGGCGCACCAGCTGGCTGCTGCCCTGATGCCAGGTCTCCTGCTCAGCCTCCAGCTCCATCTCAAGAAGAGGAAGGTGCTTTTCTCTGTCTTGCCTTCTTGGCTTTCTGCTGTGCCGTGCCTGGTCTGTGAGTCCATGCTCTAACTCCAGGTCAAGACTGAGAGGTCTACGAGCCTTCTCCCTGTTGGCTGCTCTCCTCTCCCGCGGCTCCCAGCTATTGCTGTGGTCACAGGTGCCACGCTCAGCCTCATTTACCAGTTCAAGAGTAGGAGGCCTCCTGGACCTCCCCTGGCTGGCTGATTTCCACTCCTGCCGATGGCCATTGCTGGCTTCCCCTGGTTGAGGAGACCTCCGACGATTCTCCGAGGGGAAATGCCTGTATTCGGAGGCACCGTCGAACAAAGGGGAGGGTGCTTCTCGGTGCTCTCTCCGCCGGTGCATGCGCCTGTCACCACTGCGTGCCCTGCGAGGCTCAGAAACCTGCTCTCTGGGGTCACCCCGGGGGTGCTCTGAGCAACGAGGGGACAAACAAGGAGTGGGTTAGTGGTGTGGGGGTTAATGGTGGTTCAGTGAGGTCAGACTCACAGCGTGCAGATGAGGGACCTTGATGCAAGAAGGTGGAAATGCAGGCAAAGCATGGCAGGATCAGCAAGAAAAGTAACAGGGATATAATGCTCACAGGATATAACAGGGGACGGAGTGAAACGGCAGACTGGCAGTACGGGAGGCAACAGGGTTGGAGCAGAAAACACAGGTCCATCCCCAAACTGTGTCTGAGCATCTCCTAAGACAAGAACAAGCCAACAAGGAGATGAAGGACTTCTAATGATGCCATTGGGGCTGAAGAACAGCCAGGAGAGCAGTTCAGCTCTTGGTGACACATCACTGCTGCAGGATACTGGAACCCTCAGAGAAAGGCTTGCAAAGGAGGGTGTGAAATGCAGGTGAGGCCGGGAGGCAACAGCGGGGTGTAAGGCCAGGAGAGGCAAAGCAGAGGGTCAGGTTGGATCTTGGTTTATGAACACCGGTTCCTTGACCTGTCTCCAGGCACAAAGCTTTTCATCAGAAAAAAAGGTCTCATCTAACAGCCTAATGGGGGGAACACCCACATAAAGCAGAAGGGAGAGATGCAATTTTTTAATTTTAATTTATTTTTTTTAAAAAAGCGAGAATGAGATGATGGATAGCTGCAGCATCCAAATATCTTCCACCATAGTCTGTCATGTATCTCTTTGCAGACCCAGAAGTTTCAGGGACCGCACTGATTCACTGTGTAAATAAAAGTTTAGGCTCTGACTGCAGAAAGGGTTACGGAAATTTAAGGGCATGATAATACTTCACAAAACCCAGGTTCCTGACCTCAGCAATGTAGCTGGAAAAGCTGCTTACTCAGCAGCTTGGCAAGGTTGTTTCCTCCGTGCTTTCCAGAAAGCAGGTGGAAATTTTCTTTGCTTTTGGTTTTAGTAATAAACTTGACAGAACTATGAGGATGCAGCAGTCTGCCTTGTATATAATCTGCTGATCAATTTATTTTCCAATCAACCTACATGCTTAGAGAAATCATTGCACTGACTGAACTATTATCTCTCTACAACAGCTTTTCAGAATGAAGGCGTATTTCTGAAGAAAAAAATTGCCTTGAAATAGAGGCTGATTTGAAACAGAACTACACAAAAAAACACAACCCAGCAGCGTAAGACTTTCCTTCACCACTGCTGACAGGTTTTTTTATACTATCTAAAAATACTGAAAAGAGATTTCACTGCACTGTATTCTGTTTTAATAAATAGCTCTGCCTTTCTTACAATCATCTAGATTTCAGAGTAAAAAAAAAAAAAAATAAACCACACCACACCAAAACTGAATGTTCCCTTCAAGTCATTCTACTCAGAAAAAACTTTTTCAGAGCCAGCAAAAATACAGCCTACAGAAAATCCACCTGAAAAACAAATCTGTGTGACTTTTATCCCGAACAGGTATATTTTTAAAAATCCAAGAACTGTAAGAGTAACCACAGCAGTTCCTGTTAACTGGTTGTTCTTCTGTTCAGTTTTAGATCATTCACATGATTTACAGAAAATAAATATCCAATAAAACAATGGAAGTGACTTACTGAACAACGGAAACCAGAGTATGAAAGTAAGAGTCAGTTTTTGAACAATACTAACAAGGGTCAAAGAATTAATTCAATTTTATCCTTAAGGAAAGCTCAATAGATACAGCAGCAGAGAGCAGGAGATCATGAAAGAGCTAAGTGTGGCCGCGCTGGGAAGTGATTGCTGCAGGTAACACAACCATGCCTGACAGCCCGAGCAGATTTGCTTTTGGGGTATTTCAGGGCAATAAACTCCTCAGCAGGTGCCGGTTCCTGAGGCACTTTCTGCAGGGGCCATGTAAACACTCTTTAGGTCCTGGAGTTTCTCTCTCAAGCAGCAAGTGATTGAGTGAATACAAAAATGTTTTTCATGGCACAGGCACTTCTGGGAGGAACTCTTTTTCATGTTTATTTTTCCACTTTTTAAGAGCTCAGATTGCTTTGGAGGAATAGCCCTAATCCACATTCCTCCTGGATGTGGGTAAATTTTTATTCAGTCTCAAGACAGAATAAAACCCAAATAAAGCAAAGACTTTTGTTTGTTTGTTTAAGTGCACAAGTAATGAGAATGATACAAATTGAGGATGCTAAAACCTAATGAAAAGGTACCCAAGTATTTCAGAGGTTCCAGATCAATGGACTAGATGATTCAGGCATCAAAATCCACTCCAGTTTTTTCTAGTTTTTACTGAGTGCAGCCCAAGAGCAGCACTACTATGAATGGTCAGACAAAACACCTTCTGCCTCATCTCCAAACCTACAGCTTATTGCAGGAAGAAAAATCAGACCCACAAGATACCCTGCTCTCCAAACTCACACCGCAGCCTCAGTTCAGAGAGTCACAGGCTTTCGTCAGATTATTTCTGTTGTAAAAATCCATCTTGTCCTACCATCTCTGCATGGCAAAACTATTACCTATATTGTATTTTTTTCAGAGACTTGTCTCCTTTAATTCTGAAAAATTGAAGGGTGATTTGGCCATAAGACTCCAAGATCAAAGTCCTTCCCAGCTCTCTACACGTAGCAGGACTTGTGGTCACGAAGTTTCCACTTGGCTACTGTTTTGTACTTTGTGCTTTCTTAGCCATCCTCAAACTTCTTCCCAATTGAAACTAAAATACGTTGTATAAGTTCAAATAAAAGACATTTAAAATCACCAATGGTACTGATGTTAAAGTGAGAAGAGGTTTGATCTTCATCTTCACAATCTGTTAATCAAAAGCAGCCCGTCTCTTCCCCACCACATTTTTTTTTTGAAGAAAGAATACAAGAACCACCACCAGTGCACAGCAAAGCCAGCCCCAGATTGTTCCATAATTAAACACACCCTGATTCTCTCCTCCCAATTTAAAGAGGGTCTGTATTCAATCAAAAAAGCCAACCAAGAGAAAGCAATACAGTGCTGTGGGTAATATGTTTTCCACAACATACAGTTCCAGATGATAATCACAGCAGAGACATTCTGTGGACATGACCTTGTTATTCAGTAAGTCATTCAAAAGAGGTTGTACTAATTTTAATGCTTGGATACATACCTGCAAGGAGTTATTTTTGAAAGGCTGTTCCATGAACCAGCATTTATTCTTTTATACACACAGTCATGCCAGCATTGCAGATGAGCACAGAGAACCATTTCTCTTCAAATGCAAGCATGGAAATGCATCTGCATTTCTCCCCCACACACTTGCGGTGCTACACAGAAGTAACTGTGGCTTATCAGTACTATCAGCTACTGTCTTTTTCCACAAGCCCTTTTCAAACATGCATGCATGGGTGTGCCTGCACATATACACACCACACCCCCTACGCCTGTCCTTTAGGCCACCTTCTAGGACACAAAAAATTATAAAATTGTCTTCTCCATTTTTTTTTTAATTATTATTTCCTGATTCTAGAATAAAGTCTGATCCTGACCCTGGAAACTGATGCAATATTACAGTGCCAAATGCAGGACTGTAGAATAAGTTAAATCTCCTAATATAGAGTTTCCAGATCACCAGGTTCATCTATACTGCCATGATCTTGATCCTTTAACTGGCAGACATACCTCCATTTTCTGCATAATAGCTATCTTCATAGACTGTATATCCCTGGGATTCTGGGTAGTGCTTCTTGCGCTTTTTTTCTTCCTGCAGTTCTTTCTGTTGTAGGAGACGAGCAATATCCTGCAGAGATGAAGAAAAAAAGCATTACTTTCCCCCCCCCTAAAAAATATCTCCAGATTCTTTTATTCAAATTCTTTATTCAATTATAAACTCCTGATAGTTAAATTTTTCAGACGTGGTAGCAACAGGGTTACTTAAATTCAACCCCTGGGCTGGATGGGGCTTCCAGCTTAGTGGCTGACACAAGGGACTATCTCAGCAACCAGTATCCAATCCCACCCAGGCCCACCACTGATCTTCCAACCCTGTGGCAGACTCTCAGGTTCTTGTCTGACCCGCACACAAGCCTGCAAAGCCCTAATGGCCAAAGCATAGCAGGGGGGATGGCGTGCACAACCTCAGGCTTTTGGCAAGGATTCGGAAGCCACACAAGCACACACCCACTCACACGAGTGGGCTGGATCTCCCCTCTGGACTCCACCAGGGAAAGAAAAATACAGAGGCAAAGACTGTCTGCAGCTGAAGGCACTTCTGAGCGGAAGGAGTTCCCAGAACAAGTCATGAACTCGCTTCAAACTAGCAGTAATTTAGAGGGACTGTAGGATGCCAGGCAGGGAAATGCATCAATTTGACAGATAGAGGTTGAATGAAAAGAAAATCGAAAAGGATGTTAGGAAGAGAGGACTAAGGCAGAAGCGCTGCAGGGACTGCAGCCATTTATCTTCTGTCACAATTTTGGTAGATATGCCATCAAAGAGAAGAGCACTCCATTTTCCTAATTGGTTTTCCTTCGAGATGACTAATGGGTCAACAAGGCCTAGCAACAGGAAACAGCTCCATGGAGCTTGCTCATTTGGGACCCAGAAGCTTGCAAGTCAGTAGGAAGAGAAGCTGGAAGATACCAGCAAGGCATGCTAGCCCTTTGGATGCTATTCATTTAAGCCTCCCTAATCCTCAGGACCTTTATAGAGCCATGCATGTAAAGTCTAGACTGCAGGCACGGAAGGCATCACTGAAATGCAAACTAAGAGCCAACACCCTCCAGAGCAAAACCAACACCAGATGACATTGGATGGGTGTTCAAGTACAAACTATTATTTCAGGATTCAGATCAGATCTGCTCAGTAACAGCTTTGTGAGGGCCTGGGGATGCCACAGGTTCTTTAAAAAAAAAAAAAATTAATTCCTTCCTTCCCTTCCCCTGACAAGGTTAACCTCTTCTGGCAAGTAAAGTAAGTCTATAAATATATGGGCTTAAGCACATTATCTCCAGGACTGAGACAGCTCAGGACTTGCAAATCCACACAAACCATTTCTTACAAACTGGAATTGTAAGCAGGTAGGCTTAGCACTTCATTTAAAATCCCTGTGCACCATAATGGACCTGCCTCAAGCACAGCACTGTCATAACACTGCCAGCCACTACTGATACCAGAGAGCTGTTACATACTCCGGGCAGCTACTACACCTCATGCGTGACAAATACAAGACTAGCCCAGCATGTGGCCAGTACCGGCCTAATACAGAATGTCCTGCAGGGTACGTGTATAGATGCTGTGCTGAGGGCTACAAAAGGGGCTGGGATGTTTGTCACTGCCAGCTGACAAACCTCTGGAGCACTGCACAACCTCACTCACATTGCTCAGGCTCTGCATCAGCACAGGAGCCCACCCAAAAGAGATAACACTGGTGGGGTGACCCTGGAAAGGAAGCAGGATCAATTCAAGCTCTCCAGAAGTCCTGCTGCGAGGATGGGCAGTAGTGCCACACCCTGGTACCCAGCTGCAGCCTAGCTCAGTCCACAGTTACATTTCAG
>NW_010325783.1:20339-24519 GCF_000700745.2 Antrostomus carolinensis | reverse complement strand
GAAAAAGTATTTATGCCTTCTCCTCATTCCTGTGAGCCACATTCATCTAAAGATTGCTCCCAACAGCACAAGACAGCCAGCACACTGGTTTGACAGGTTGCAGGGACCTATTGTCAGACTGCTGACATCCCAGCAGCTCTCTACATAAAGCAGGAAGGAAAGGTGCAGTTCCCACAGCCAACATGAGTAGTATCGCATCCTCTCCATCTTCCCAATAGAAATGAGACAGATGGTCACATTTACAGCACAAATCATTTAGCCAGAGTGTTCCTCCTACCCTCGTCATCACAAGCTCCTCTTGGAAGCCCTTCCACATCTGCCTGTGCAGCCTTTTAGTACTTGCTTGGACTTAATGATATAAAAATAATATGGGGTCTTGCACAAGTAAACTGATGCTTCTGTCAGGTAAGGACAGATTCTTATTTCAGGCTCTTCCAGAAAACACAGCCTTGCATTCAAGCTCTTCCACCAGGTGCCTCTTGAGCATCTTAAGACTACTCAGACTTCTCAGGAAACTATCTGTAATCAAAAATGTGGCTACACTCCAGGCTCGCACAGGTGTTCCTCCACTCTGTGGCTTTCTTGAATACCCAATCTGACAGGCTGACACAGTAAACTAATCAACAAGCCAAATCTTTTGAACACTATGGACAAACCACACTGCCCACTCTCAAGCAACAGCAGCAGAGCAATATTCTGAAATCACAAAAGGAATCTGCTAGCAAGAAACTGCAACAGAGTGTTTGGGCTGTGAAAGACTAAACTGAAGATGAAGGAAAGTAATGGAGAAGCCAGAGATGGATGGCTGGGCTGAGGGTCCTTGCTGAAGTCTTCGCACCAGAGACCAAGAAATCACAACCCAGGATTCTCCCAAAAGCACTATCTGTGTTCTTGCATTTGCGAAAGAAAGCAGATCTCAAGCTGCATGAGCAATTACACTTTCCTATACTAGGGCGATGAACACCTCAAAAAGACCCACCTATTACTTACCCTCTTCATTAGCAAGGCCAGTGGCATCAACAACTCTTATGACCCTTGAGCATGAGGACTATCACTGTATCTTATTCCTGTAACAGGACTCCCCAAAATCTCTGCGCGCACAGAGATCTGTGAGGACCAGGCCTGACACCATGCGAGCCAACTCCTGTGGCTAATGACCCAGAAATGCCTGCACTGAAAGGGCTGCTACAAATAGCCCTGCCATCCCTGCAGCTTAAAAGGTTACCTCATCGTTTTCCTCTTGCTTGCGGCGCTGCTCCGCTTCAAATACCAGCTTCACTTGGATTTCCTGAGCGATCTCACAGTCCTGTCGTTCTCTAGAAGGCAAGGAGACAAGGATTATAGGCAGCCAGTCACAGGCATCAGTCAGCCTGGAGAAAGGGATAAAAGAGCTAAAGAGCTATCTGATTTACACAGAAGCATTACTATTCAGTATTAGCGCAGAGCCCACGAATGCTCACCAAGGACCAGGACTCCCTGTAGTTACTGCTGGACAAATTTAGAAAATAGATTCCCAAACATTCACAATCAGAGTATAAAGCAAGAGAAAACAGATTTATAGACAGTTTGCTAAGATGAGGTAGGTACCATAGGATAGTGCAGGCCAAAATAGCTCCCAGGAGTCTCTGCAAACAGCCTTATTCTGCTGAGGAGTTCTTGCACATGTGGTGCCAGAGGAGGGTTCAGGTTAATGCAGGCATTTCTGAGAAGTGGTTTTCACATGAAGAAGAAGAAAGCGTAGAAATGCTGATAGCAAAATGCAGTAAGTCGGCCAAGCTGAGGGTAGAGGTGGCAGTTCAGTAATGAATGAAAAACGCTGCTGAGGTGGGACAAGACACAAAAGTAGAACCAGTGGCAAGAGAGTGGTATGTGTCAAAATGACAGGTGAGGGAGCAATCACCTACTGCAGATGCAAAAGCAACACAATATTGCATTAAGTGAGGACAGAAAAGGAGATATCAGAGTAACGGAGACATTAAATGAGTTTTGTCTGTGTGGACAGACAGGGAAGGCCGTAATTCAGGGATGTCACACAGAAAGCATTTGCAAGAATTGCGCCACACTCAGCCGTGGGCTGCAATGGTCAGCAAACAGACTGGAACGATGGCCAGAGGTTCCTTAGGGCAACCCCAGGAAAGCGCTGGGGAATTTGAGAAGAAAGATTAAGAGCTCCCCCATTCAGCACTGTTGAAATTGAGCCAAAGACTAGCTCTAAACAGGTCAGAAAAATCAATTTAAGCTATCTCTGCAACTGAGACTACTGAAAGGCAAGGCATAGGAGATGAGAATGTGGGAACAGCAACTGGCAGAGCTTACTTTATTAGAATACAATCTTTTGAAGAATACACTGGCAATGATCAGATAGGTGATGGGAGGACTACCAAGAGCATTGTCAAGCAAGTATTTCAAGAGAAGCAGGATCAGTTATGTCAAAGTTGGGTCATGGAGGCTAGAGTAACTAGTTCTAGGCTTGAGCAAGAATCAGGGCATGAGTGACATCGTGAACTTGGAGGCAAGGACGGGAAGGGAGTCTAGGATACGAGCAGAGGAGATTAAGACAAGCACTTCTGATACCAAAACAGAGAGATGGCATGGCTGGAGCAGTCAGTGCTTTTATAGAAAGCGAAGAAGAACAAGAGAAGCAGAAAGAGTGCATATGTCGTTTAGGATAGGGAGGAAGGACACTGTGACAAGAGCATTTAGAGGACAAATGCCACCAAACAGCTAATCTGTCACATGGAAGGAAAAGGAACCTACAGCAGGAGGGAAGCTTCTTTATTTCTTGCAACTGCTCCTTGGAAGCAGACCTGCAACTGGGTACTGCATGTTATTTATATCCCCTTCCCCAACACATACGAATCCCAAATCAGTGTCACAACATGATGTTTCCTTCCCTTTCTGGGACTAACTCACCACCAAACCTCCTGCATATCCATAAACTGACCCACATCTAGAGAGACCCTGGAAGGCTCTCATGAATTTCAGTGTTTGTAGGGCTGGAATTATCAACAGGTCAAATCACTTCAGTTAGGCTTACGGTTGGACTCTATGATCTTAAAGGTCTTTTTGATGATTCTATGATTTTATTAGACATCAGTTTCTTTCATCCAGGTAATAAAACCTGGCACTTTGTGTGTGTGCCCGTGTGTACTTCGCTTGATTCCAGGGAGAGACCTGTTCAAAAGGTACATGAGCTCACATGGCAGCAGATCCAGTTCTTGAACGTGCCATATAAAAAAGGACCTTGGCAAGCCTGGTACCAGCAATGAACCACAGTCCTCACCAAAAGAGTAGCCGAATACACCAATCCTGGAGAGCAGGCTGTCAGTGGGTCCAAGATAGTGGATCCCTTACGACCCCAGTCTTAGAGGACATGAATCCAGGTAGAAAATAAGTTTGAAAGGTCAGACATATCAAGGCGTTGCACAGCTCCAGTTCCCCCAGCACCTGTGAACAGAGCTAAGGTGCCAAGTTTATCAGCACCAACTTGCTAAATGCTTAAAATACCTCTTCTTGCGGACAAACAGGAGACAGAAACAGCTAATCGTCTTTCAGAGACAAGGAAACAAGGTCATTGCCTCTCCATTCACAGCAAAGAGCACTAGAAGTAATGCAAAAGTAGAAGCATTTTCTTGTTCTTGATGACACACATCTTGGTATACACTCTACCAAACTCTAAGAACCACTGAACAGCAACAGAGTATTAGATTTTGGGGGGTTTTATTGCTCAGTGGTAATCAAATACTGAGATTTGATTAGTTAATGAACATAAGCTAGTGTTTCAACTAGACTGAGCATAAGAAATTAGGTTAAAGAACTTTGATAGCTCTTCTTGTCTTTCAGTTTCTTTAGGTGAGTTCAGACATCCATCAGTCCCCAGAAATCAGCCAGAGCAACATAAATATCAATATCCCTGAACATCATAGCTATGTGTCCTTTGTTCCTGGGCAGCCAGGAGTGTTGAGTGTCAGGGAAACTCTGCATCAGTTTAGGAAAGAGAAGAGTGGTAGGAAGAAAAAAAAAAAGTCTGATCAGAAAGCTCCCATTCACACTGGCTGTAGCAAGTAATTGTTGCCAGGTGAGGAGAAAGAAAATAAAAGGGTTTAAGGGAACTGTTCAAAGGAACAGTTCATATTAATGTAACAGAACCATCACAGCACTGGAGCAAAATGAGGAAAGA
>NW_010325783.1:0-20328 GCF_000700745.2 Antrostomus carolinensis | reverse complement strand
AAGAGTGAATTTTCACAGTATTTCCGACAGTTATTTTAGCAGCCTTGCTACTATGCTTGGCAGCGTGCAGGCTGCTCAGCTAGACGTGAGAGATGCTTTTAAAGAAGCATGAAAACAAGGTTTGATGCTGAATTCTTAAAGAGAAGAGTTATTTCTATTCTCTCATTTATCCTCGCAAAGTCTTTCTGAGAGAATCTAGGGTTTGAAAGACAGAAGAAAGCCCATAAATTTGAAGGGCTTTTTTATGTTCCCTGTTTCTAAAGACCATTCAGTTCCACCTCTCTATTCCTCCATCACCTTGCAGTGTCAAACTGTCCTAGAGGACGCCGTAAGCAACAACAGCGAGGATCATTTTGTCAGAACACACTGACATTGCACAGGGAAGGGACAGTGGGAACGTACAGAGAACTAAGGAAGAAGAAGATCCAGTTACAAAAGGATGCCTCCAGCTTCTTTTACTATTCTTGCAGAAGTGCTCATGCTTTCAGGAGTGGAACACTGCTGACACAACATTTTGTGCCTGTAACTTGGCTCACAAAGTTAGCAAATCCCATTTGACAGAGTCCTACAACAAGAAAATTGTTTACAGTTCCCAGCAAGTAACAGAAAGGAATCATCTCTCCCATACAAAATTAATTTTTCTGTTGTCATTTACATGCTCACATCTCTAATTGGTGATGAGGACAAAGCTATTGAAAGAAAGCACGAGCTTGAGGGATACACATGTATCTACCCAGGGTTGCCTGAGTACACTGGGAACATTGAAAACAGTGGCTGATTTGTCACGCCCCAGCTTCTAATCTTTTATGAGCAGCTCCTTTGAAGCCAGCCCTTTATCTCGCACATCTGCGACACAGAGCTCTTCTACTCCATTGCTGTCTGCCAGATGAGCCACTGAGGACTGTGATCCACCACCAACTGTACCTGGTGGGTGGCATCACAGAGCACAACACAAGCTGGGAGGCAACACAGCTGCTGGGAGATGCATCCTGGCTTGCAGATCCTGCATTTGCAGGGAGCCCCATCAGAGAGCAAGCCACTAACTCTTATCGTTGGGATCCAACTCACACAACCCATTTGTTACATCTCACACACTGCAAGAGACTAAGGGGTGGGGGGGGTGGGGGGAGAAACAAGAAAAAAAGAAAAGCAAAGCACCAGTGTCAACTCTGGATTGGAAAGTAGTTTGTTTTGCCCTGCACTACGATGTTTCATTTCTACACCAGCTCCACCACCTAAGAGCCATGGCACACAGAAAGCCAAATCACAGGCCACAGGGTTAGATCTGGTGTGTGGGGCCTGAACAAACCTGTAAAGCAAAACGGATCACTCATTAAACATCCTCCCACAGCTGCAGCAGAAGTCAGTGACTGCAAGAGAAGGTCTGTCCCTTAGCATCTGTCTCTACCAATTGACCCTGGGACAGCAGCTCCTCTTCCCAGGACACTTCACACTGGAGTGTCTTCAAGCACAAGCAGGCGTTCAGTGCACCAGGACACCAAAAAGCATTGCGCCCAGCTCCTCCAAAGCACCTATCAGGCACAATGCAAACACACCAACATCTGCAATTTCCACAAGTGAGAGAATTCACTATAACACTGTGTACTGGGAAACCATATAGCAGCCTTACAGTACCTGAAGGGGCTACAGGAAGGCTGGGGAGGGACTCTTTACAAGGGCAGGTAGCGATAGAACAAAGGGTAATGGCTTTAAACTGGAAGAGAGGAGATTTAGATTAGATATTAGGAAGAAATTATTTACTGTGAGGGTGGTGAGATGCTGGAGCAGGTTGCCCAAAGAAGTTCTGGATGCCTCCTCCCTGGAAGTGTTTAAGGCCAGGTTGGATGAGGCTTTGAGCAACCTGATCTAGTGGAAGGTGTCCCTGCTGATGGCAGGGGGGTTGGAATTAGATGATCTTTAAGGTCCCTTCCAACCCAAACCATTCTATGATTCTATTTCTGTGGTGCAGTTTCTTCCTTCTCAGATTTTAGCCAGGGACAAGGTCAATGTAAGTGGCCAAGTAACCCAACTTTGCCAATAAGCAGCAGACCAGGAAGGCTCCTTCCCATAGTCGAGCAACAGAATGTAAGCCAGGATGGGCCCCAGGACCACCTGTTCCCACCCTATTCTCATTACTCTGTGCCAGAGCCTAGTATTAATAATTTTACAGCAATGGATAGGAAAAAGGAAACAAAACCAAAAGGCTGATCAAGCTGAATCTCACGCACTGTCAATCAACTCAAATCAAAGCAGCTGATTTCAGTGCTCTGAACAAACAGGACCAGCATGTCAACAGCTCCATCCCAAACTCACAAGTCTTGCCGGTGTTTCTGGATTTGAGCCTGTGCTTTCAGATCCTCCTCTTCTTGAAGTTGCTTGGCCACCTGCAAGTCATGCTTCACCAGACGATTACGCTGAACGTTTGTTGCCAAGTGATGCTCAACTGGAAATAAACACAGACAAGAACTCCCAAATCAGCCTGCAGAACTTCATGGTGTGAAAAGACAAAGCAAGTGGGAAGGAGATTCCAGGCCAGAAAGGAAGACACTCCTTTGCAGGAAAACATCATATTGTATCTCTAAAGGTGGGGAAGTCCTGAACTGAAATTACACTAGCAGCTTGTGGTTGCCTTGTTTCAGCACTGAGGGGGCTGTACAAGTGTGTCTGATACCAAAACAAGACCTGCATATCTTCATCACATCTAGATTCGTAGGGGATGCTTTTTAGGCTTTGAATTTCATTTTCTGGCCATGGGAAACTACCCTGGATTAATAAAGTGGGTCTGGAAGGGACCACCAGAGGCTAGTGAGGATGAGCTGAACCTAAATCACTTCTGACAGAAGCACTCCTAGTTTGTTCTCAAGACCCTCCAGATGAGGAATCTCCTCTCACTCTCAACATAATCGGTTCCAGAATCTCACTACCTTTATATTTAGCAACTGAATACTACAGCAAGTCCTTTACCATACATGGACACTGCCTGCAAGAAAAGATGGCCACATGAGCTGCAGCTGAGAGCCAGCTTTAATTCGGTGGTCTCGGGTTCCAGCAGCAAGGGCACAACTTCAGCACAAGCTGCACGCTCGGCAGAATAGCTGGAATGGTATTAGCACCTAGCACTGGTAGATATCAATGGTCTTGGCACCCAGCAAAGCAGAATAGAGAAGCCACCACACCTGAAACTGCAACGCAAACACATCCCAACTAACAGATAAGCATGTTAAAAAAAAAAACAAAAAAAAAACCCAAAAAACCCAGTCACTTTGAAGTTCCTGGTTGTACTTTTTTTTCTTCTTTTTAAACCCTACAGTGTATGGCTGCCCTACCTCAAAATGTCTTAAAAGGAAGCCTCCTTTCAAAAGGCAGGCACTAGCAATTCTGAAATAAGTAAATAAACAGACCTCTTCTGGTTGCACCTCAGGTCAGCCTGTAAAACTTGAAGCTTCCAAAATTGCTAGTCATTTCTAAAAACCTTGCACAGCAACAAAACCTCAAGTGCGCTCCCACATGCAATTTTGTCATAAATAGCATAAACAAACTCAACTCTACAGGAGAGTATAAAATTGAAACATGAAATGTAACTATCTCTAGTGCACAGTGTGAGCTGGGGCAGAACACAGAGAAGTGTTACAGGACACTGAAGACAGTAATAATAATCTGTAATCCATTAAAAAGAATTAAAATAAAATAAAAGTAGGAAGGATTTTTCTTAGCAAAACCAAAGAAAGTCAGGTATCCACTGGGACAAATTTGTTTCAGTTTATTCCAAAGATCATTACTTACTCTCTTGCTCCTGTAAGTTATAGGCCAAGGTATGATCTTCCAGAACAGCAAAGTCTCGACATACTGGACAGGGAAGAAAAACCAAGAGAATTAGCATCAGGAGGAGAGGGGAGGGGAAAAAAAACCAAACAAACAAACAAAAAAAAAAATATCAAGGTCTGGATTTGTGTGACTTGTGTTTTTTATCCCCTCCTGCACTTGCAGCTATGTTTGCACACACTTACATCTTCGTCCCTGTTTGCAAAACAAGCCTCCACTCTCCCCTCCACCTCTGCTTCTTTAGTTTAAGACCAGAATTGCCCATGCCACCACTACATCAGACCCTGTGTACAAAACCCTGTACTCCACACAGTTTTATACCAATGCCCACGCTGAGTGCACCCAACTAAAACCAAGGGCAAGCATTTGTGCTTACTATGACTTTCTTTGCCATGTTAAAGACTCGGAGAATAGTATTTTCTCCACACAAAGGCACACGCACACTGTCACCTCTGCGGAGCCCAGCAGACTGAGCTCCACAGCTCTTGCTGCAAGGCATTTCTAGCAGCTCAGGAATCATTTTCAGTTGTTTCCTGTAAGCTTCATTGACATTTTCAAGTGCAGATGCTGGATTTATACCTAGAATCCAGACATGGGATCAACCACAGTGTTACCAGCAAGTATAAGCACAGCTTCTTAAAAAGATGCTGAAAACTACCCAGAGACAAGCTAAACGGGAAGGGGATTAGCTCCCTTTGGCACCAGCCTGAAAGGAGCAGATTTTTGCCAATGCCTATCACTTTCGCACTTGAACTTTCAAAGGAACACTCTACCCAGACTGTAGAAAAACACCAGGGCTTATTTTTAACTTGTTATGACAGACAGCGGCGCAAAAAAACACAAGTCACATACATACTGGGACAGGGACACACACAGCATCAGGTTCAGTCTTTTGGCGGTAGGTACACATCAGCTCCTCGGTGAACCAAGGACAAACTGATCTGTGTCCCCAAACTGCAGTACAGTGTCCCATTCTGCACAGCTGCTGTACATGGGGCTCCCAGCTGCTTCAAGAGGAGTTTAAGGCAGGGGAACTGAAAAATGTACACTGGAGATGTCTGCCACTTGTTTTTCCCCCGCCTCAGTGTGACAAGCTCAGTAGCTTAACAGGACAAGAAAGGGGAATATCTCCCATTTGAAAGGTACAGCACAAACCAGAAAATTACAGTGTGCTTCTGAAGATGCAGAGGGAGGTAAGAGCCACTGCGCTCCACAAGCAAAACCTCTGAGGAAGACCGAGGTTTCTCTTTAGCAGAGTACAGCAACAGCCGAGAAGAGAAAGTGAAAATAACCCCAAAACCCCCAGAATGCACCAAAACAACAAGGGAAATTTGTGAAGAACCCATTTATGAAAGGATTCAGAATCAGGGAAGATAAAGCACTTCCATCACTGCAAAGGGTGGAAAATTTTGCAAGGAAACAAGGCAGCAGCCGTGTCTCCCCAAGCCATGGTCCCTCTTCCGGCACTGACACACGTGCTCTGCTAGAAAAGCATCGAGATGTTCCTCTGCACCCGGGTATCTTCACAAACTATCTAGAAGAGTTTCTAGTTGTGTGTACTAAAAGGTCAGATAAATGCTTTATCCTTTATCATATTCAACAGAATTTTTGGTTGAGTCTTTCTGCATTAGAGGGTGTTTTACAGATGACAAAAGCTCCTAAGAACTCAAGCAGTGCTTCAGGGAAGGAGAGTGACAAGCAGCAGGGTGGAGATGAGGACAAAGATTATGGTTATATGATCCCATAGTGACTCACTTTAAGCACGTACAATTCTGGATGGTGCAATTAAGGTTTTGTTGTTGCCTTTTTTTTTTATTATTATTGTAACTTCTTTTAAAAAAGGAAAGAAGAAACGAACACTAAATAGCACTGAAACACTTCCAGGAGGCATTTGTGTATAAATAAACACTGTCTTCAGCCACAGATCTGGAAAAGCCACAGCTGAGTTACAGGCAGCAGTACTATTCACAGGTGACGTACCCAGGGTGCTTGGTGGTCACAAACACATGTTTTTATGGGACAAGGGGATCTTGTCTGTAGAGGCTTCATTTCTGTGGTCCCTAACACTACTTCAGCTTCATAGCACAACTGTGGAACAACCACCTTCTGCTTACCACAGGTATCATCTGGCCTGCTGGAAGGGCACATCCAACTCAGAGGTTTGAGCCCTACTACCAGTTCAGAGCTGAGCAAAAACACCTCAATACAGAGCTCCAAACAATCTGCCCAAATCTAGTGCTGTGCTTTTACCACCCCATATTCAAGAAGCAATACCTGAGAGGGAAGAGAAGTGTCATTTTTAACTGCAATATGTCTCTGAGCAAGTCCACAGCACAGCTGCCTGAACAGCTGTACTAACAAGACAAGGTGGGCAGCATAGGAGCAAGGATGAACATTTCAGAGCTGTGTATCTTTTGCATAAAGATTTACTGCTCTAAGAAATGCTTATGAAACTGCATCCCAGCCTTCCCAACTCCTTTCTGCACAGGCTCACACTCGTGGTATCCGAGCTCTGCCCTGTTGGTCATGGTGCTGCTCGTGCTGTCAGACCTTTGCTCCATTCTCCCCAGAGAGGCACACGTGCAGAGGAGGACTTCAGGGTTTTTTTACTCCATTCTACCCACATCAAGACACACTTCTCTATTTGTCTGGAAAAAAAACATGTTGACAGAAACATACAGGCAAGCAAGTGGGAGGGCTGAGGTAGAACACTGCTGTTCTTCTCTTGACAGCCTTGCACCAGCCCCAAAAAAGTCTCATCTTCTCCAGTGAGGTTCATTTCTACAACGTAGCAATGATTGTTCAATCCTTTTTGATAGATTGGCCACTAAAAACTTCCTAAACAAAGCATGGGCTCCTTAAATAAAAAGGCCAAGTGCAGATATTGTTGTGCTGTGTAGGTAGGCCTGCTTCTTCTAGCTGCTTCCCTGGAGATCTACTGGAAGTAGTTCAAGGGTCTCCAAAGTTAAACAGGGACAAAGCAAGTAGGGGAAACGCCCTGGGACAAGCCACCAAGTTGCAGGGCCTAGATGTGAATACAAGAGCTGTGCCTTAAAACTGTGCTGATTATTGCACCAGGGTCAAGTACAGAGAGAGGGAAACTGGATGGCTATTCAGGATGCACACACTGGCAGCTCCCAAGTGTCTGGACTCCATGGTGTCCCCATTGCACAGAGGACACCTTCCAGAGGAGGCTGGCAGGGCTGCAGCAAGTCTTGGGTTTGCTCACGTGTTTGGATTTGTTCGTGCGCTGCTGAAGGAGCCACTTGGCTGTGTACACACTCTGTTAGGCCACCCTTACAAACCCAGGAACAGCTCGAGCACATAAGCCTCACTTTGTGCTGAAGTTGTTGGCAAGGCAGACAGCACAAGAAGACCTTCCATCATTGTCAGAAGCTTGGCTGGGCTGGCTGCCTCCAACTCATCCGAGCACATTATTCCCAAGTCCCATCAGCCCGAGAACAACGTACAAGGGAAGATGAGTACATCCCATTACAAACACAACAAAGCGCTCTCAGCCAGCCAGGTGGCAAGAGATGGGGACACCTGCAACTCCCTAGCAAGTCTATGGGCAATGGGAAGTGCAGAGCACTCCCTCAAGGCTAGACCCAGCGTCCATTGCACTGAAGTAAAGCATGACCACAACTGCAAGTGAGACCAAGGAAACCAACCCTCCATCCCTGAAGACATGCATCCAACAACGAGGCAACTATGAAATAACTGGAGATGTGGACCAGCCAGGCACGATGTGAAATCAAGCTTCTTTGGTGCTAGTTCTCATCCCCTGCCCAGTCTCAGTGTAACTCCAGCTTACTCATTTACTAGGTATTAGATCCACTGGGTTTGTGCTGAGAAATAAGATGGCCCCAATGACAACAGAGAGACTCTAGAATTCCTCCTCTCCAAGAGGCTTTGTATTCAAGGGGAAAGACATCTATCTCCGTATTCCCTAACTCTATGCCTAAAAAACAAAAGGTAAGATTAATGTTATGTTCACCGCTGCAAACTAACTTGACTTCTTATCTCCAGACTCTGGCCATGAGCCATCAGACAGTCAAACAAGCAGCAGGGGTGCAATCACAGCAGCTACAATTGGCAAGTCCAGTGAAGTGTGAAACATTAACAACAGGTTTACCATAGTCTGCTTAAGCCAATCTGCCTTTGCGCAGCAGGGAGCAGGCCTGGGATATGTGCTTCCAGCACAGCTGGCAATGAAAGAAATGCCAGCCCAGGAACCCCAGCCGCTGCCACAGCCGGCAGAGGTGCCAGCAGGGGAGGACGAGAGCAGAAGCACGGTTGAGAGCATGGTCCTTTGCAGAAGGGGTGGGCTGCAAAATCTATGCAGCAGCATGAGAGCTCGCTTGCTTGAGGGATCCTGAAGAGCCTCTCTGCAAGCTCCAAGCACAAGTCTTCTTCACTGATAGGAGCTCACTCCCAAAACATGCCTTTCTAAGTAAGCATCAGTGCACAGGAGGCTCTTGCAAGCGCAGCTGCAAGCCCTGTCTCTATGGCCAAGATAAGAATGTCTCTAGGTACAACAGCTTGGCAAAATTTCACTAAATAGCCTTTTCTGGTTTGTATTTCGCCGCCTGCCTCACTAGCTTTCTCCGACATTCCCTCAGCTCCATAGCTCAGCATTTCTAAGACCAAACTGCTTCAAAGAGAGTGAGGTAACCACAACAGAAGAGCAAAGGTACCCTTAGATATTGTCAGCAATACCTAGGTGTGTGACAAAGAGGTAGGCAACATCCATGAATGGGCGGCGTGCATCTGCACTGTCTCTACAAGAGGTCAAACCCCACTGGCTTCTCAAGCGAGGCTTACAGCAAAACACACTTCCCGCTTCTGCCTGAAGTCTCAGACTGTGTTTTGGCATCTGCTGAAGGGCCCAAGGGCCCCCTTGGTTCACGTGGTCCATACGCTGTGCTCTGGGACACAGGCCAGTTCAATGACCCAGGGACTACACATGCATGCTCCAAGTATTTCCTTTTGGGTCTTAAAAACCATCTCTTGCTCCCCACCCCCTCCACTCCCAACATTTTCCCCACCAGCATCAAGTGCTGGATAATTCACAAAATAAACTAGAAGGTGTGAGTCATACTTAGTTTAGAGCATCTGCAGTTTTTGAATCCTGAACTGAAGGACAGGAGGGAGAGGAAAGACAAAAGTGACAGAGGAAAAAAAACAGTTTCATCAGCTAAAAATCACTTTTTAGGGCCTAGAAAGCTGACAAATTAAGTGGCAAGCAGCAACTGCAGCCTGTTACAAGTCAGCAATCTCAGGAAGATGCTGAGTTATGAAGATCCCTGCAGATTAGAAAGCAAGCTGGGACCTCATAGAGACTCATGAGCAGGGACTGGCCAGGCCACTCCAAACCAGGTAAGCCCTCCTCCAAAACCTGCAGATCGCTTTCTGAAACAAAGCCAACATGACCAAGCAGCCACCCAAACGAGAGGTGACCCAGAGGGTAGTTTCCAGAAGAAACATGTAACTAGGATGGTTCCTTCTCACCCCCAGCAAAGCTGCTCTGTGAGATACAGGGAGTGACCTCAGCTCTTCTCACTTCCGTCCTGCCTCTCTCACTGCACCAGGATATTCCTGAGCTCCTGCTACCACACGTGGGCGTGACAGAGGCTGGCCAGGACATGTCTCGGCTGCTGCAGCTGCAGTTACACAGACAGCATTCCTAGGGCCTTGTTCACCACGCATCATCAGTGCCACGGACATCAGAAAACTCCGACAGGGCTTGGCAGCCTGGGGAAGGGAACGATTTCTGCTTCTCAGCCTCAGCATCAGAACATCTCACACAGCTGGAAGCTATGAGGCAGCACAAGGATACTGGGCAGCCACACTGGGAACCAAACTGAAGAGTCTCACCCTAATTCATAAAAACATAAATGTGCAAAGTAAAAAAATATCACCACAGAACGATGGGTTTTTTATTGGCAGTCTTGGCCCAGAAGTTAAGAACAGCTTGGGATTTAGAAAAGAGGTTATTCTCTCTCCTCTAAGCTAATGCCTTGAGGTCAAGGCCACGAGAGGTTTGTGCTCTGTCTGCACCGTTCTCCAATAGTAAGCTCTCTTCCGCCCAACAATGCTTTAAAAAGGAAGACTATATCTATCTATCTATCTATATATATATATATGAACCAAATCCTCAGAACACGTCTATTTTTTAGCCTGCCTTGAAACAGAAATCGGCAGCATTCACAAAATGCCTTGTCTGAGGCTACTAACTTGGCACCTCACTTCTGTAGACCTGCCTGCAAACTGTACTGTAGAGCAGTCCTCAAGCTGAGAGAGCATCTGCTGAACACCCCAAAGCAGAAGGTGATGTGCTTGCACAGTATAAACAGGAAGCTGGAGATACCTAAAATCACAAAAAAAAACAGCATCACAAAGGAGCTCAAAAGGTCATCCTAGAGCATGCCCCAGCCAAAATTCAATAAAATTTATCATTCTGCCTTTATTACAGAAGGCTGCAGTTTTCTTCACCATTGGATAATTATCACTTCATGTGCAATCTTTCTAAATAAGAGCAACTCTTCTCATTCCTCAAGCTTAAAACACAGTCCATTGGTCAAGAACATTAAAGACCACATCTTTGAGTTGAATCACTTCCAGCTTGGACATACAGATGTACTTTAAAATGGTGTTGAACCTTAAGGAGTGCTGGCACCCATGGTTTGAAAATTCAGCCTTTTTAGCCAGGTCCAGCTGGGTCTCCGGATACGAAGTACTCTGAGTCACAAGAATTTTACAAAACCCCTCAGTCTCACAGCCAGCATTGCTGCTACAGCTGCTGCCTCCTATTCCAGAAATGCCTGTGCATTGAAGGGCTGAACACATACAGTATTTTGCCACTTTATAGCAAAGAGTAGATCTATAAGCCATGATATGTTAATGTCTGCAGGCCATTACCTGCCAGGCTCAGAACATTATTATCTCCATAGCTCGTTCTTGAGTGCCCCAGTGTCCATCAGCCTGTACAGGACTGCCTAGACCCAAAAGATCACCAGTGAGCTCAGCCATCGCACTGTGGACTCATCAGTAACATCCAGGTGGACAAGTATAAAAACCTCAAGGTAGAAATGTTGGTCAGGGATGGCTTGGCTAGTTCTACATCACAGCCAAGTAGTAGACCCCAGGCAGCCAAACACACACTTCACTGACAATATCCAAGGAGTAACGGGGTATGTGCGTGGAAGATGCTAATCATCAATGAGAACAAAAACTTCCGTAGTCATCCTCTCCAGCATCTTCACTTGACTCAGATAACACCACAAAATGCAAAGCGAACAATCAACAACAAAGACAAGGTGAAGTTTTCCTAGCAGTCAACTTTCACCACTGACTCCCAATCATGAATCACAACAAAACAAACAACACTGCCTCCAACAGCTGTGTTTTACCCTCACTTTGCCCAAGGGCAAACCACCACTCATGTCAGTGGAAAGGAGGGCAGGAATTACGTTCACCAGGAAAGGTCAAAATCCCTGGCTCACACAGATGTCCTCATGAGCACTACCATAGCTGCAAAACATGCCTTCAACAGTGTCCCAGGGATCATACGACACTGCCCTTTTCTGTTTTGTTTTTTTCTTTTCCAGACAGGATGTCATGGCCGTTTTACTTTCAAGCCCAACACTACTCATTTAAACTGGTGTAAGGTAGGGGGAAAAGAAAAACAGGCTCCTTTCATGCACAACTCAAAACAGCCACCCACTCAGAAAACTGCTCAGGCGCAGAGCTTGCATCTCAAGAGATTTGCACTATGTATACTCCCTTCCCCCAGACTCATTTCAACTGTGATCACCGTATTTTGCTTTGATCTGTTTATGTCAACTTTTATTTCAGCATTTTATGCAAATTTTATACTACACAGAACTCTTGGAAGGACACACTGAATTTCCCAGACAGGCAAACCTTCTGTTCTCTGCTAGACGCAAGCCTAAATCTCTTGCTCAGTTCAGTAGTTTCCCTGCAGAGAGCTGGCAGGTCCACTTTGTGGGTCAGGGTGCCTTTCAGGAATCACTGTACCCCAGATCTCAGATGCTTCAGTAGCACTTCCAAGCCCTCAGTTTCAGGCTGCAGTGAATAAACTCACACAGCAGCTCCAGCTTAATCCTAAAAGATAATATAGCAAAATACAAGGGGGACAAGATTCAGAAAGGGAGGTCTCAATGCCCTCCTGGTCCAACTTCATGCACTGACTCAATTTGGTGACTGTTTCTGCAAGGTTGACTTCTGAAAGCCTGACGCCCATGCAGAAAGTGTCAAGTGCCAAAAAAAGGTTCCAGTTCCTCTCAAAACCCCACAGTGTGGTTTTACAACCCACAGTCATTTGGAGGAACAAGCACCTCTGGAGAGAATAAGCAGAAGAAAAACTCCCTCAGAGATGCCACTTTCTTTTCAGTCTTCAGGTGACTAGAGCCAAACCTGGAACTGCCTCGAGGCTTGTAGCTAAACCAGAGCTTCAGCTGGAAGGACAGACCGCAGCATCAGCACACGTGCTAACAAATTAGGTTTTATTCATCCAGATTAGACACCAAGAGAAGCAAAGCTCCAGCAGGATGGGCCTCAGGGCAGTCTCACAGGCTTGCTGGAAACGGCCAGCTGCTGCATTCGAAGCTGGAGGTGTCTGAACTGATCCTGCAATTGGCTCCAATTCTTGCACAGATTCCTACCAGCCTCCTTCTTCCTAGAAAGGTGGCTGCTAGGCTGCAAGGACTCCTGTCTGCCACCCATTCAGCTGCTGCCAGCAATGCAAATCTGCTCTGTGAGAACAACCTTCCTCTACCTAACCAACCGAGGATGCTCTGTTTCATTTCAAAACCACTTTCCTTTGCTCTGCCAGCTCCTCATGGGTACTCTCTCCTCTTGCTTTCTGTGTTTTAAGTTCTCCAGGCTTATTAGTCAGCTTTGGAGAACACAAAGTACCAAAGCTGGCCCGAGATCAGTCAAACCTTCACATCCATCTACATAAGTCACAAATCAGTAGAGTTGCAGCACTAACAATACATGTTCCCCCTTCCTGTCACAGCCTTGTGTTGGCATGTTGCCCTTAGGGCAACTACAGATTTAAAACAGTGGCATAAGAGGGTAAGAATAAGTTTCTGGCCTCTGGAGCTAGATGGGCAGGGAGGCAGAGCTCCCAGCATCAATCTGGAGAAAATCACTTTGCAGCATCTGTGCCCACAGCTCACATGCATTGCAAAGCACGAGGAAGAAGTAGGGTGGCAGCTTTTTAAATGATTCTTCTCCAAGAGCACAAACTGAGCTCCAAGTCAGCCAGAAGTAAATTTTTTGCTTTGGGAGCTAAATCACCTTTAGGTGATACGAAAGACAGACAGACAGACAGACAGACAGACAGACAGACAGACAGACAGACAGACAGACAGACAGACAGACAGACAGAAAGACAGAAAGACAGAAAGACAGAAAGACAGAAAGACAGAAAGACAGAAAGACAGAAAGACAGAAAGACAGAAAGACAGAAAGACAGAAAGACAGAAAGACAGAAAGACAGAAAGACAGAAAGACAGAAAGACAGAAAGACAGAAAGACAGAAAGACAGAAAGACAGAAAGACAGAAAGACAGAAAGACAGAAAGACAGAAAGACAGAAAGACAGAAAGACAGAAAGACAGAAAGACAGAAAGACAGAAACATTCCCCAAAAACCCAAAAAAGGACTAAAGTCAGGACCTAACAAGTTCACCTGTTCCGTGACCAGAGCTGATGCTCTGGGCAATGCCAGCAGCCTGGACTACCAGGTAACTGAGCACAGAAAATGGAACTGGAGGCAAACTTGCCTTTTCCACCCTGTAGCAATCAAGGATGTGAGGAATGCAGGCAGGGCTGTGCAGCTCTAGCCAAGGACCCAGTCCCTCCAGCACTGCAAATAAGGCCAGGAGAGCCCAGCCTCTTCCCAGCACCAACTTCCTTCGGAAACCGGCGCCAACAGAGTTGCCTGCAGAAGAGCACAGCCCCGTGAACAGCAGCACTCTGTGTGCCACAAAAACAGCCAACACCCCAGCTTGGAAAATTCCCGGGTCTTTCCCTGCTGTCCTCCACTTCACCTCAGCCCCCAGCAGCACTGACAAAGGCTCCAGGAGGTGCTGGCAAATTTAGGACATAAGTCTTCCCCATCCCACCAGCCAGCAGCTCAGTAATAAAACTAAATTCAGAACAGAGGGAGAAAAAAAATTTCTTCCTACCAGGATCCCACAAGTAATGTTCACCATATCCATAACATACAATAAACTCAGATGCTTTTGCAGTGCAAAGTTATTCTGCCCTGCAACCATGCAGAGGGGGAGAAGCTTTCGATCCCTACTGGGAAAGGCTGCCCTGAGTCAGGCAAGCACTTCCCCAGCCCACCTGCCAGGTCAGTGGCGACAGTCCCTCTGCAAGGAACACTTCCTGCCTGGGCATGCTCCAGCTTCTTGTCCTATCTGGTTGTAAAGGGACAAAGCTATATGTCTGTGTGTCTTTTGGAGAGGTTGCTGCAGAAAAAAAAAAAAGCAAAACCACCTCTTACTGCCAGGAAATATTCCTGTTTGCATAAACTTCCTCCCTCCCTCCCTCCCTCCCTCTTGTCCCATTACTTCTTAGTCAGCCCTGTCAGCGCCTTCAAATACTTGCTCATTTATGTCCTCTTCCCCTTTGTCATCCCCTACTGAACACCACATATTGATCCCACATAACACTTCCTCTTGAGCTGATCCCTCCAGCCACTGAGTCCCGATTCAGCAGCAGGGCTGGGAAAAGAACAAACTATACCCATATGCACACTGGAACTCTAAGTTTTACTGCACACAACCCTCTACACTTCCTTTGAAAGGAGAAGTGAAGAAAAGTGACTCAGTTGCAGACCCACTTTGACTTTCTGTCCTGAACAGCACTCACCACAGGCAGGGCTGTCAAGAGTACACAGACCAACCTGCTACCAACCCAGGCCTGACTCAAAAAGACCTCACTATTTTTATTTGTCTGACAGAGCATCGCGGCAGTGGCACAGTGGGTTGGTGTGCAATTAAAATAATTATCAGTTGAGCTTCCGGAGCCTGACACAACATTATTGGACAGCAGCAGAAGGGCTGTGCCAGGCTTCTGAGCACACTTTTATCCACACCTTTCTCCCCAGGGAAAGTAACACTTCTGGAAAGCTTAATTACAAGGTGCTTGGGGTTACAGGGTAGATTTTATGTGCAGCCAGGCCTAACTGGTCTCCTGTGCTCAATGCAAGGTTCAGAACAGCTCTGCCTTACTTCTTATACACATAGTGTGATGCTGCACTCTCCTGCTCTGTTTCCAGCCCTGCTAAAAGTCTCTCCCAGCTGCCATACAGTTCCAAGGACATACAGCACTCACTCAATGAGCTCTGTGGTATCTTTTAATGTACTGAGAAAGAAAACAGTAGGAAGGCTCCAGTTTTTATTTTTAAAAAAGAATTATAAATGAAGTGTCAACGGACTTCCACAAGGTCCCATCACGTGTCACATGGAGAAGCCAGCACTGTAAGGTGAACGCGAAGAATCACCACTGTACAACAGCCTCTGGGGAGAGAGAGAGCAGCCCTGCTTTCCAAGTGGAAATGCCCAGCAAATGCCCTTTGCTCCCTGCAATACAAGCCACCAGCAGCAGAACAGCAAATATCTTCATCACCTTTTTGGAGAAAAACAAAAGGACAAGCCTGCAGCGAGTGCCACGCTAGAAACTGGACCTAAGCTTCTAGAGTTTTAAGGCAATTTAAGCAACAGACCAGCCTTCTTCCTCTGTCCTGCAGCCTGCAAACCAGCACCATGCAGAGGAGCAGCAGCGAGCAAGTGGGAAGCCAGCCAGCTGGGGACAGTCTGGGAAGAGGACGAGGAAGCAGGGAGGTAACATGTTGCTTCATCCTATAAATCACCACATTCATGTGAACTGGCTCTCTCTGAGCAAGAAAGAGCAAGCTTATTCCAGCAAAACAGAGGAGTTCCACACAGCCCCAAGGCACATCCCATTGCTTCTCCAAGCAGGGTTTTCCTTGTGCCCAGAGAAAGCACAACTGACGTCTCCTGCTCCTTGCAGCAGTCATCTCCAACTCCTGCCTGGCACACACATACCCTCTGACGTTGCTCATGGCCACAGGAAATTAAAGATTAAACAGAGGCCCGTGGTCACAGTAAATACAATGCTGTTTGCAACACGGTGCTTGGCTGGGATCCTTACTGAGAGAGCAGCGATGGGTGATGGCCAGTGTCCTAGTAACACAAATGGGGGAAGCTCCCCCCTGCCTCCCCAGGAATCAGGGCAAAACAGACTGTGTCCCCTCTTATCCCAGCCCAAAAACTTGTCAGTAACTAAAGAAACATCTCTGCACAAGACATCAACGTGAGTCTGGAAGCTCTCTCTGCCAGAGACTGCTTTTTGAGCAATCTTTTCGCCTCGGTACAACCTCCCCAGCAGCTTGCACAGGCCAGTGCTCAGGATGTAGGGGATGGGAGGAGGCAGATCTGCTGCCTCAGTTGCATTTTGGAGCCAAGAGGATGAAACACACTAATTCTGCCCATCTCCTCTGCCAAGCGCTGCAGACCCAGAACAACCATTGAATGCATAATAAAACTTTCACCCAGCTTTAACCAGAAGTGAAATCAGTACCACAGTCCCTGCTACTGAATTCATGCACGCTGGAAAACAGACCTCGTATTACTCAGAAGAGCTGGACATGAACCAGTGACCTAGAAAGAAAAGTCTGTGTCTCTGTCCTGTCACCCTCCACTTCCTCACTGCCCCCAAGCCATCCAGCCTGCCTGAATTTTTCAAAGCCCTTCTCTGAGGAAGTCACAAAACAGAAAAGTGTGACACTGCACATCACGCTGCAAGGAAAAATCTCAGCTGGAGCCAAAGGGCATGGTGCAGGTGGCTCCACAGTGACCTGGCTGACACTCAGCTGCTCTCAAAATTGTTGCCCTGATTATACTAATCCAGTTAAAGGCCAACCCTTCCTTCACATGAGTACAGCTGATACCTCATCCCTCAACATCAGCCCCTTGAAAAATTCCAAAGCAGAATCCCTCCTCACCAGACACCGTGCCAGCCATCAACACTTTCTGAACCCACTTCCACCTTTGACAGACATCAAGTTCCTCTCCTCCACCATCGTGCTGCTAAGCACACACAGGCACTAAAAGACCTGAAAAAGAAGCAGGTAACATCAGTCAGTCTGTTCCAGGAGAGTTTGAGACACTGCACCTCAGAGATGACCCCCTTTCCCTGTCCCCTGGAGGGTCAGCAGCCAGGAGTTTTTTATTACAGGAGTCTCAGCAAAGGTCACATTAAGCTGCAGAGCTCAGAGGGAAGGTGCTGTAGTTGGGAGGAAGAGGAAGACTGACGCTTACAGCAAACTATTATTCAATTTATGGCAAAAGAGAGCCAGCCAGGCTGCCTGCCCCAGAGAATGCCTTGCCAAGACGGAAAATAAAGATTCAAGCCCTTCCTGTTTCCCGAAGGCCAGAGTCAGAGGTGGATCTTTTGCTATCACGTTTGGGAAACTGGCCTCTCTGGCAGCAGGCTACAAGTAGCAGTATTTGAGTGCACAGCTCAGGAGCTTCAGAAAGTCAAATCAGATGCTTAATGAAGAGTAGAAACCACATTGTGAGCATTGTTGCTGCGCCTCTCCAAGCTCAAGTGGCACAATCAGCCTTTGTCAAGATTAGAGCTCAAGAGACAGCAGTGTGTCAGCTCCAAAATCATAGAATCACAGAATGGTTTGGGTTGGAAGGGACCTTAAAGACCATCTAGCTCCAACCCCCCTGCCATCAGCAGGGACACAGAATCACACAGAATCACAGAATCATAGGGGTTGGAAGGGACCTCAGGAGATCATCTAGTCCAACCCCCCTGCCAAAGCACGTTCCCTACAACAGGTTGCCCAGGAAAGCATCCAGGCACGTGACACCTTCCACTAGATCAGGTTGCACAAAGCCTCATCCAGCCTGGCCTTAAACACTTCCAGGGAGGGGACATCCACAGCTTCTTTGTGCAACCTGTTCCAAAAAATACCTCCCCAGAAACACCTCCTGTGCAGCTCTGCCTGCAGGCAGGGGTGCCTCCCAGGTCCAGGAGGCAACACACAGCATTTTGAGGTGGCACATGAAGCTGAACCAAAAAGCTCATTTAAAACAGGCAGCCACGGAGAGAGTGCAGCCCTTCCCAATTTTAGCTGCTGGTAATGCATCAGATCACAAGAGATGAGGGATAAACAGAGATCAAGCAGAGGCCAAGTCAGTTTCTTTTATTTGCTTTATAAGTAGCTAATTAAAATAATATTTCCAGGCTGCTTTTGTCCCCAGAAGACTCACAAATGAGACCTCTAGTAGAAAAGATCTACACACAGAAGAGCTGAGCAATCCCCTGGGGTGGGTCAAAAGAGCACACAGCAAAAGCTGCTTCATGAAAAGAGAGAATGTCACAGATGCTTGAGAGGCGAATAGAAATACAGGCAGAGAAACTCAGCCCACAGATGGCAACTAACACCAAAACCTTCAGCAAACAACCTACAAGAGCTTTACTGACCACAGTGGTCAGAACATCCACTTTACTGCCCATGGAAAAATGGCTCTGTAACACCAGGCTGCAGCACCAAGGTCTAGTTTATACTAGGAAAAAGAGTGTTTTGAGGGTGTATTTTACACCAGAAAACCCCTGCCCACAGAATAAACGGGAAGGGCTGAAGCAGTTTTCACCAGCAAAATGCCATCTATATCAGGCCATCAGCTAATATAAATGCTTTTAAAGATAAAAAAGAAAGTAAACAGAAGAAGCAAGGCTTCCTGCAGCACCTAGCTATAGATTTTCACTGCCATCATCGCACAGAAATGACCTCACTCATAGAAGAGTTTCTGAGACCACACCAGAAGAGGAGGATGACACTGCCTTGCTACCTGCAGCCAGCAGGACACAGCACCTGGACACAGCACCTCCCCTCCCCAAGGAGAGCTGGTGAAGAACAAAGTACTCAAACCAAAACAATGTTCTTCACTGTTAATGAATGACTAAGCTGACCTTTACCCGAAATGAAGAAAGGGAATATTTTTCCAGAAGGATCAACAGTGATTTCTGTATCAGCAACAATAAATATTTCCCTAGGTATGGAGGGTGACGCATTTCTTTCCTTGGTTGGCATTAACACCACACATGAAAAGACCTAATTCAAATCATAGCTCAGTTTCAACGCTTTCCACAATAAAAACAAATGATGTCACTAAACTAAAAGCGTGAAACATGCCGGAGGCTTTGCAGAACATGGCTCAGGCCTCAACTACTTTGCAAGTTGGAGCTGCTCTAGGACACTGCTTTAATCCAATTGCTATCAGGTAACAACAGACCATCATACCAGGACACTCTTGAAACTTAATCACGTTAAGCATAGGTGCAAATTTACCAAGGACTGGTTGAACTGCATTAGAACCCTGTAAACATATTTTTATTCAGCATGCAAGTGACTTCAACTCAATCCAGTTAGTTCACTTCAAAAACGAATCAAAGTAAATTAAATCAAAGCTACTTAAATTCTGAATAAGAGCATCTACACAGAGATTTAATTCACTTTAATCAACCTATTGGAAAGGTTAATTGGATTAGTTTTCTTGAGTAACCATGTGTGGACAGACTCTAAGGATGAGATCTTGGCCACACTAAAGGGACCACTAACAATTTTGCTAATAACTTAATGGGACCAACATTAACCCCTAAGACTTCAGCAAATGGGTACCACTCTTCTTCCAGTAGCAATAAGAAGCAAAGCACTGAAAGATGACAAGAAGTCAAAAGGAATGTCCAGCTCCCTGCACAGACATTCGCCTTCTACTCTTGACTAGCCAAGTTACCAAATTCACACTTGCTATTTTGTAAGAACTGAAATTTAAAAAAAGAAAAATAAGTGGCCAGTGTCAAGGAAAAGAGGTTTAAGGAATTTTGGCTGCATTTAGATAGGCATGCAGTATTCTCATTACTACAGCGTAAACCTGAAATAACTTGATTTTGACAGAGTTCTACAGATTTATATTAGTGACAGAAAGGAGAGACTCTGCCTCATACCAACCTTTTTAAGCCCTAAGTGGCTCCAGGGCACCTTTTATTAAGCTTAAAGGCACATGTGTGAAGCAGACACTCTCTGCTCTGAGGGAAGCTGAGGCCAGTCTGGCCCAACTGAAGGTGACTCCGTGTCCCCAGCACGGGCTAAGCCAGCAGCCCCAGGCAGCCGCTGCAGCCGGACACCCAGAGAGCGAGCGGGGCCGCGGGCAGCCCACCCTTCCCCTGCCCTCCTGGGGATTTCGCAGGGTGGAAGAGGCTGCTCGGTGCTCCAGAGCTCAGCGCAGGGCAAAGCCTTCACAAAAACCCCTGCAGTACTTTTAACCAGCACCTCAACATCTCCAATCCCCGTCAAATCACCACATTTGTGGATTTTCACAGTTCTGCTCCCATTTTCCAATGCCTCGAGCGGAGCTTCCAAACCCAGC
>NW_010325782.1:31661-31887 GCF_000700745.2 Antrostomus carolinensis | reverse complement strand
AGTCCACAGAGGCTCCCTCCCTCCTCTCAACCCCCTGCAGCCTGGCCATGCTCTTGCACCCTTCTTTGGGAGCATCCTGCCCTGCTCCCAACTTCTCACCCACCAACTCAGGAGCTAAAGGAGGTCTCACTTGCAGCCCCCACTCAAAAATGTCTCCCCAAATGCACCTAAAATTCATATTGCACACTCAGATACACTTCTCCCAATATTCATATCAAATTCAAGG
>NW_010325782.1:26689-31581 GCF_000700745.2 Antrostomus carolinensis | reverse complement strand
AAACCTGGCTGCTGGGCAGCCCCTGCCTGAGGGCGGAGATCCCAGCATGGCCCGGGGCTCCTTCCTGCTGTCTGAAGGCGGTGGGGTGGCCAGAGAGACTGCAAAGGGCCCGGGAGAGCCGAGTGAGGGACAAATGGGACAGGGAGCAGGAGAGAGGGACAGAGGGGAAAGGGGGAGAGGGGAAGAAGGGAAGGGAAGGGAAGGGAAGGGAAGGGAAGGGGCAGACAGTGGAGCATTTTATAAGATGTCGTTTCTTCTTGTGCACCTCTGTGCATTATGTCATGGGCCAGCTGAGAGTTACTAAGTCTTAGTCTCCTTCTCCTCCTCACCTCCTGAAAATAAATGAGGTTTCCAGCTGTTTTGGAGACTGGAGAGCAGTCTCCAGAGCCGGAGGTGTGCCGAACCCATGAGTCAGCAGCTGTCGGTAATGGTTACACACACGTGGGTGACACCGCTGGGGTAGGAAAGTCCCTGTAACATCATGCACTGGACAATAGGCACGTAGTAACTTGGCTACTCAAACCCATCCTTGGCGCGACTAAGAATAAATTAACACCACAACCAAGGTGTCCCTACATCCTGGAGAGCACGTACTGCTTCAGCTTTCTGGGGAGGCAGTAGCAGCACAGCCACGCGGGGACAGAGCCCACAGCAACCTCTCTGGGTCACAGCTCTTGTGCCAGTGGCCGTCAGCTGCATTTCACTGCCATCTGCACCTGCATTTGCTCACTTTTCATACATCCAATCCATTTCAACTGCTCCTCAGAGTGAAGCAGACCCATTGAAATCTTCTGAGAAAGATGCTCACCACACAGCAGACAAATCCAAGGGGAAGTGGTAGCACGTGGGGCTGTGGGGGGCTGGCTCGTGCCTTTTCGGGGTACTTAGATGCTCCTGGGCAGTAGGTTACCTCCTTTGCTGGGTGTCACTGGCAGAACAGCTCAGCGGGTCATTGCTGCAGAGCCCTGGCTCTTCACATGGGAAACATGAAAAAGGCTGTGGGCAGGGAGAAGGAAATGTCATGGGGAGGCAGGAACACCAGCTTTTGAGCTCACACCAGTTGTGCTTGTAAATATTTTATTTATTTCTCAGTTATTCACCGTAGCAGGCCACTATCTAGCCTCTAGCTATCAGAGGGCAAAAGCATTAGAGCGTTAAGGGTATGAGCAGGCCTGACACATAACAACTGCTGCATGGAGGCAGCACTTTTCATCTTCATGCCCTTGCTGCAGGTTGCTCACTCAGCCCGAGGCCCCCAGCTCTGCCGCTGCCCCTCTCTCCTGCCCTGCAGCATGCCTGAAAGCTGTTTGACACATCACATACACAGCTGATTTGTAATTCATACTGCACAGCGCCTCCCTTCCTTGCCCAGGCTGTTGTAGATGGGCACCACCAGCATTTCTTTCCTCAGGTTCTTCATCACGAAGGGCATGACCAGGTGAGCTCAGCAGCAGCAGAGGAAGTGGGAAGTTCCCACTCTGATTTGCAAGAGCCTGTGGCGCATGGGCAAGGTTGGCCACAGCAGAGGCTTGTTTCTGGGGTCTGTGGAGCAAACTCAGCAGTACTCCGCTGAGACAAGAAAGCAGGACTTCGGAGAACCTGCCCTCTCATGTACTACTCCGAGATCAGTTTGTTTGATAGTTCTGTGCTTCCTGCCTTTCACAGCAGAAAAGGTGGGTGCTTACGCCAAGTGGATGTCAGAGGTTTGGTTCTCCCTTTCTGCCTCTGGAAACCAGTCAAATATAACTCTACCGGGAGCATTACACCTGAAGGCAGGTGAGGGAATCTGGGTCTTGCTGACAGCACAAGAAAAGGAGATGCAAAAGATGCCAAGCTTGTCAGCCCAGACAGGTGAGGAGGGCAGATCCCCACCTGCTGTCAGCTACTGCAGCTTCCCCTACACCAGCCACCCTTCAGCAGGCACAGACCTTCCCAGGGGCAGTGCTGCTGTTTGCTCTAGGAAATGGGAGCAGCAGCTTCTCTGACTGTGTCTGTGTGGAGACCTCAGCCAGGGCATTGTGCTCCGGGCTTATCTCCTGCCTAGCCATTTTCCTGCTTTCCCCAGGGGCCCTCAGATCTGTCAGGGCATTTCCCACCCCCAACTCCCTGGGACCTTCTGCCTGCACACCTACGATGATGTCCCCCACAGTGCCCCACTTCGGGCAAAGGTGGGGATGGCTGAATCCCATGGCAAGGGAGCTTTGTGCCACTGGCAGGCTTCCCATCCATCCTCCACCTATTCCTGGCCTTCCTACCAGCACCATTCCAAGCAGCAAGGACAGAGCTGGCTGTGGGAATAATAGGGACGTATTAGGCTGAGGCTATTTACTGTGACTGTCTGTCCAAATCCCTTGAAAGCTTCTCCCATGTCAGTCCATGATTGTCCCTCTGCTGCCAGTTTTAGAATGCTGTACCTCTGAATTCACCGCTTCAACCCAGAGGCATGAGCACAGTAAGGACCTCCATCCCTCTTCCCTGTCTCCTCCAGGGAATCAAGCAGGTCACTAGGAGAAAGGAAGAAGAGGGGCCAAGAAGTAGCAGAGGGAGAAGCTGGGATGAGTAGAAAGAGGGGATGAAAAATGAAAGAAGTGATGGGATCAGACAGCGGAAGGGGCAGATGGAAGGAGCTGAGTTAAGGGATACACTGGAAGAACTCAAAGGGAAGAGGTTGATCAAAGGGAATTACCGGGATTGTTTAAATCGAGAACTACCTGGGACAGAGACTGCTTCCATGGTTGCCCAGCTTCTAGGCCTGGATCGCAAATGAACAACAAATTAATAGATGTGTGAACTCAAAACAGAGCTTAGAAGGCAGATGAATGGGTGGGAATTACCAGCATTCAGAAAACTGAGGAGACATCCAGACCCAGAAAGGCAAACACAGAAAGAAGCAGGAAATGCAAAAGCAGCCAGGTCTCTGCACTGCAATCCCTAACACAAGGAGGGAGAGCGAAGGAAATGATGAAGCCGAGCTGGCACGCTGGGAAACAGCCTGTCCCTGCCATGTACCGCCAGTGCTGCGTCAGGGGAGCTTAGCACCAGAGCACTCTGTTTGGGAAATGCCGCTCTGGAAATAGACCACTCGGTAGTGAGATCATTCATTCTTCTCAGCTGGAAACCTGACCCTGACGCCAAACTTATTTTCCAGACTAGAAGCTGACATTCATGGAAAACTTTGGCCCCAAGGTCCAAATAGTGAGATCCCGAGCTTTTTGGTGCTGGGGATTCAACACCTCGGAAGGCTGCAACAGCGATCTCTGAAGTCTCTCTGGCCTTGTTGGAGCCTGGCTGGTGGCTCAGTTGGGGAAGGGGAGCACAGCCAGTGTGACTCAGTGACTAGTCATGCTCCACACACTGTGACCAGCTGCCAGGCAGACCATGGGCTGGCTAACCTTGGGTTTGCATGGAGTGCTCACTGGATGGTCTTCAAACAGATTTTACAGGGGCCAAATCCTGGCAGTAATTGGCAAGGACGTAAGAGGGCTCAAATACCTGGTTTGATATTTGGTCTCCTGACTGCTATTAAAGGGAGTTATTCTGCTGGATCTCTGGCAGCAGGAGGGGACATGTTTTTGGAAGTCTTTTCTGGCTCCAAGCATCACATGAATGAGCGTGGATATGTCAAACACTTTCAGTCATGGCTCTTGTCACGGAGTCATTACTCTGCCAAACCACCATCCTACTTCTGAGGTTTTGGGCAACTTCCACCATGCCATGCTGGGGATCTGAGCCATTGCATTGGCAAGGCAGCCCCCACCCTGGCTCTGCACTACCTGCCATCCACGCTGCTTCAGATGATTTTCCATAAGCAGTTGGCCCCAGTCCAAAGAAAACAGCAGCAGCAATGCCATGCCATTGCAAACCTCTGCAGGAAAGCCAGGTCTGTCGTGGGCAAACAGCCTTCGTGGAGCTTGGGGGGAGGTCGGGCACGCTCCAGGCCTTGTGCCTAATATTTGCCGTGACACCCAGATAATATTTGTGTGTGGCTGGCAGGTGCTCACCTCGCTTTGGCTGGGGTGGTATTTGAGTGTGCGGTGAAGGTGTGAATTATACCCTGTTTCAGGCAGTGCAGAGCACTTGAGGGACAGCCAGGGCTGCTGGCATCTCCCCTGCCTCCAGCCTTGGTTGCAGGCATGCTCCTGCAAAGCCCTCGCCTCCCTGCCTTGCCCGCTCTGCAAAAAACACTGGCCAGGGGGGCACAGGGCAGGCCCAGAAGCCCCCAGTCACTTTGCTCTCAGTTCCCCAGGGCGAACCGAGGGATGATGCTCCTGAGGAGGAGCTGAATTTGGTGAGTCAGGAGCACACCAGCCGGGAAGCTGGAGGGAACCAAAGTGCCAGGTGTCTGGATGGAGGGTGGTCCCCACAGGGGCGAGAGTCCCGGCTCCCACCGGCAGTGAATAACCATTATCCAGGCAGCCTACAAAGGCCGCTGGCTGTGGGCAGACGTGATTGCAGGCACAGCCTGGGCTCCTGCGCTTGTGGGAACCCGGCAGAAACCCTCCCGGCTTCTCCTGGGCTCAGCTCAGCTGTGCTGGGAGATTTGCCTTGGCAGCAGGGCAGCTTGCCCACCCCTTGCCCACACACTGCCAGTGTCCTGTCAGTGCCGGCAGCCTTTCGCCTCTGTGAACTTTTTCTCTCGTGTGAAAGGGGAGCATTTTTCAAAGGAATCATTTAAACATTGGCATCTTAATTAGAAGTGGGCAAATGGCACGAGGAGCTGTACCTTTGGCTCAGAAGCACACCTTTGCCCATGTGCTCCTCCCTCGCCTATAGGCATCTCCCTCTGCCACCGGGTCCCCAGGGACCTCAGCTGTCCAAATGCCTCGGTCCACCCTGGCAGCCCGCAGCGTGCCCACAGCCATCACCACACCCAGCCCGGCTGCCCCAGGCTG
>NW_010325782.1:26291-26624 GCF_000700745.2 Antrostomus carolinensis | reverse complement strand
CCCCTCCCGGCCACCCCTTGCTTGTGACCCTACTGTCACCTATAGCTGCAACAGCTATTCAGCCTATAGCCAGCACTAAATGAAGAATCCTCTGTGAAGCGGCAGAAAAGCCCCGGCTGTACAATGCACCCAGAGTGAAAAGGGAAGGCTGTTAACACCACTTGGAAAGGGGCCTGCATTTGACAACAAACACGGCCAAGTTTCAAGCTCCTTGCTAATTAGTCTATTAGCTATATGAGCAGAGAAAGCCTCTCGCCATCCAGCACCACTCTGCTCTCGCGCTTCAGCCCCGTCACCTCAGGAATCCCCTGCCCCGTCTCCGTGGCGCGGTGC
>NW_010325782.1:15469-26271 GCF_000700745.2 Antrostomus carolinensis | reverse complement strand
CTCGCCTGTGCCCAGACAGGAGAGCCAGCCGGAGACAGTTCCTTGCCGCCGATTTTCTCTAAAGGACAAAAGCTGCTTAAAAAAAGGAGCCAAAGCCCCAGGTGCAGCTGGGATACTGGGCTGCAGAAGGACAGGGCACCTTGCAGTAACCCACAGATACCCGTGCCCACGGGATGGACATCCCCAGTTTGATGGTGCTGGTGGGAGTCACCAGGAGCAGCCCTGGGAAGAAGGTTTGGGGACAACCCCAACCATGCTGGGGTGCCAGCAGAGCTGGAAGCCCAGGGAAGAGGTCACTCCCCAGCACACCTCCGAGTGCAGAGTGAGCCAAACCATCGCCATCCCCCCCAGCACATGACCCCACACCCCTCTGCACCCCCAGCCTTTCGGCATCTTTCTGGCAACTCAGCCAGCCAACCCAGCAGAGAGAGGCTCCCAGCACTTAAGCAGCAGCTGGGGAGCATGTCTGTCTGTCTGTCTGTCCGTCCATCCATCCATCCATCCATCCATCCATGTCCCGGGAATGGGTTAAACATCTCGTGCCCCACCCAGCGAGGCCAGCCTGGGCTTCCAGGCATGGAAGGGAGAGGCTTGCAGCTGGGGCTCATTACAGGGCAGCCATAAAGAGGGTGGAGGCCCTTCCTCCCACACTGATCAGAGGAGCTTCACAACTGTGTGTCCTAGAGTCAAGGCATAAGGTCCAGGACTTGTTTACCACCTCCTGTGAAACAGTGGAGTTTCATCCATGCCAAGGAGAAAGTTGGCTGATCCCAGCAAGAAGTGGTGTTATGTGCTTCCCCAAAGTGAGGGGACTACTTTGATGATCACCCAGTCTGCTTTGGTTGGCTTCTCCAGATGAGGAGGGCCTGATTTGGCTGGCCTGCCTTGGGATATTTATTCATCTAATTTTCCCCCCACCAGGACACAAGAGGGGATGCTGTGTTCCCCAGCCTTTTACTGAAGGTGTCCTGCTAACAGCCAGTTGACAAGCCATGGGGACAGATGCACCTCTGCTGCCTGAAAACGTGGAGCTGCAGCAGCAAAAGGTCCGATTCATTCCTGCCCTGTGCAGGACTTGCAGAAATCAAGGGAAAAGAAGAGGCAGCCTTTCTGACTTGGCCACAGTGCACTGAGGGATTGACACCAAAATCTCTAGACGCTGAGCTCTCTCCACTCAGACTGTCCAAAAGACTTGGAGAAATTTAGCAAAATCCAAAGGGATGCACTAATAACAGAAGAACTCAGCAGCAGCCATTTTGTCCTGCGGATGGCATGTTGCCTGGCCATCAACAGATGAATGGAAACCCACATGCCAAGGGATGCCGGAAGCATGGCCTTTTCCCTTGGAACGATGAGGAGGTCCACATGAAAAATGGATGACTCACTCTCCCAAGCACCACAGTCAGATGTAGAGGGGAGGAGGTTGTGGTACTTCTCCAAGCTCAGCCCCCAGAACAAACTTGCCAGATACCAAAATCAGATGTTACAAGATGTTTGGCTGGTGTGGCTGGTCTCCCTGCTTCACGCCCTCGAGCAGCAAAGCTGTGCTGGCTGGTAGAAATCAATAGTGTAGACGCTATCCCCTTTGGTTTCCAGTGAAAGCTGGGAACATCTGGAGGGCCAGTTGTAGGTTCTGAGAGTTGCTGGGCTGGTCGTGTATCTCTTCATGCACCAGAACTGAACCAACTGCTGGGGCGGTTTTGCCTTGGCTGAGCAGGGCAACCGGAGAAGGTACTTTCCAAGATCCAAGCTGTGTTATCCACTCTGACCTTTTTTACCTCCTTTCCAAGCACAGGGGATTTTGTAATCCCTGTGGGATGACCTTATCAAATGCTCTTGAGCTGCAATATGAAGTCTTGGAGGAAGCTATTCCCCTTGGTTTCATCTTGCACCATTACGCAGGGGCAATTCAGCCAAGGAGTTTAGGAGAATTATTTATTAATGGGTCGTGAGATCACTGAGGTCACTCATCTGCGAAATCACCAAGGAGCAGAAAATGGATCATTGGCCTCAGGTCCTTGAAAATCATATAAACCTATGGGGAATGGCTCTGCTCCAACTCTCAGCTGCTCTTGACAGATGTTTATACCACAGTGGCCTCTCTTGTCTCAGTGCTGTAATCCAGGCAATGGTCAGCCCTTTCATTGCCAACGCCTCCTTTAGTGTGTGCCAGGGGTTGGCTTTTCTGTGTCAAAGAGGCTTAGGGTCTAGTTTTTCCATGCAGCTTCCCCCCAGCCTCTGTGAACATGCTTACCCTCTGGCAGAAGCACCCATTTGTTTGAGCCAACCTTCACAGAGCATTTGAGGTTGAAGGGGTGGTTTGTATGCTTCAGCTCCGGGCTGAACCAGCACAGCCACAAGAAGACTTCTTGTACAAACAATGGCACCAGGTATGCTCTGAACAGCCTTCTGCAGAAGTCTGGCATGGCTCTGAAGGACCCCTGTGGGTTTGCTTTCCCACTGCCCCCCCGGAGGACTTGACAGTTTTGGTGTGTTCTCCTGAGGCACTGCTGCAAGATCTAGTGGAGACCAGGCCCTCTTTCTCCTGCCGCCATGAAAGTTCATTCAAGGACTGATGTTTACTCCATGCTTGCTGCTTACCCTGGATTAGTGGTTTAACTTCAGCCACAACAAAGGGTAGGCTTCATCCACCACTTCTCTAGATCTCTACTTGTTATTTAGCCAGCACCGGATGAGGGACCCATTCAAGAAGTCTTCTCATCTGGTTCTTGTAGACAGGAATGATGTAGTGAGCCTTTCTGGTTGAGCCCCAGTTCTGCAGAATTGGGAGCGTCCACAGTGCAACTAAACCACTCAATTTCCCAGCAAGAAGGGATAGCAGCCTGCTGTCCTCTGCCAGCTGAAAAGTAGGGCTGTCTGAACAGTGGATTAAGCTTCATCTGGACAACTGACAGCTTCCTGGTGTTGTGCCATTTATCCTGCAAGGCTATCCACTTTTCGAAACAGGAGTACGATGTGGTGTCTGGACAACATGGCAATGTGAGGACAATCACTGTTCATTGATTTTCAGCTATGCCCTTTGTGTCAGCCTGCAAAGACCAACTCACTTCTGGAACTGCATGGCTGTGTCTTACCATGTAAGGGTGCATGACCAAAAACAGGGCTCCTGAGACATCTTCTAGACATATCTCTGCCCAAGGAGGAACACCACTATCTAACTGGGCTGGACAGGTATTTGTAACACCTTGGTGTTGGAAATTTATACAGGAGAAGATCATGTGGTCTCTGCAAGGCACTCTGTCTTAAGAGGACAGGATCCCTTAAGGGCTTAAAGAGCTGGAATGTTTTTCTGGATGTCTAACCTTATGTCTTCTGGAGATGGAGAACAATCCATTCTGTTCCTTTTTCAGACACTTTTTACAAACCTGAAGGTCGTTATTTTTTCCCTTTCCTCTTCTCCTACACAGACTAAACAAATGCAGTTCTTTCAACCTTCACTCATAGGTCATGGTTACTAGGCTGCTGATCATCTTCCATGGACTCTATAGGTGTAAGACTTTCTTGAACTGCATTGCCCAAAACTGGATATAATGAGAAAGCATGAGGCTTCCCTAATGCTGCATAAAGTGGAATGATTGCAGCACACATGGTGCATGTGGCACTCTTGTTTGTATGGCCTAGTAGGGATGTTTGCTTTTCTTCACATCTGTGTGTTGTCAAGTCACTCAGTAATGACACCTGTCACCACAATGCTGTGGCTTGCATTTGCCCTTATTAATTGCATGCTGCTTATATCCATTTCACCAACATCACAATCTGCCTGAACTCCCATCTTGATCTCCAAATTGCCTGCAACCACCACATGGCCAGTCATTGGCAGCGAATGTAACATGCGTCTTTGAAACCAGCACCCAGGATGATCATGCAAGTAGCTCATAGTGTTAGAGCCAGGACACGTTCCCCATCTCCTTGCCTTCCAACCCTGCTGTAGAAGGAAATTAGGCTGTTGGCAAATCTGTGTTGGCTGTTACTTGTCACCTTGCTATCACAGCCAGCCTTACAAATAGGGCGTCTGCTCCAGGGCCCTTGCTGGTGCTGAAGGCAGCCTGGCAGGTCTGCAGTCCTGTGGCTCCATTTCCACTCCTTTAAGAACAGGTACTATCCCTCTGCCTTTTTTCCCTAGTCATCTGGAACCTCACCCCATCTTCGTAAGATAACTACTACTATGTTTGAGACCATTTCAGCCAGGATTTCAGCAGGGCCAGCTAATCCAAAAGGAAGGGAGAGATTCATCTGAGGTCACCAGTGAAAGGACAAGGGAAGCGATGTCTCTGCCCTGGGGGGCACACGGCTTGAACCTCTCTGCCAGGCTCAGAGAGCCCACAGGTGCAAGTCCAGCACCTCTTGCGGCACGAGGAGGGTACGTGAGCCTGCAGACAGCATCCTGCAGCATCTGGCCTGTTTACATATCAGGGAGCTTTTGTTAACATCAGGAGGTTGGCCAATGAAGGGAAATTTTACAATTGCACCACACAGCTCTGTTGACTCAAAAGGAAGAGTTAGCTTCAAAGCAAAGCAGGCTCCACGTAGCCAGGCTCACGTAGTCTGGCCAGCTGCACAATGAGGCGTTTCAGCGGAGGCCTGGGAGGCTGCTGGATGGATGCACCACATTCACACGGGGCAGATAGCGGCTCTCGCTAGGCAGCTGGCAAACGGGCAGCTCCCAGGAGCCAGAGAGCACCCTGGGAGAGGGGCAGACAGCGGGGAAACAAAGGCTGCGGGGAGGTTGCGGGTGCCATGCTGACATCCTCCCCGTCCGGAAGGCAGCTGCCTCTGGGTACCCAGGAAGGGACAGGGGACGAACGGGCCACCGAGTTCCCAGGCCCCTCAGGGGATGCGACAGCGGTCGCACAAAGTGCAGTTCTGCGCATCAGTGAAGGGGGCTGCCCCAGCATTGTCCCCCCACCCCAACCGTGCTATTTTCCATTTCTTTTCCCAGACAGGGGCAACTCAATTCTTTGGTGAACCCTTTTGCCTTGTCCTTACCTTTAGCCATGAATGAATTTATTCTTTGCCCAGCTTTTTGGTCCAGCGGTTTTCCCAGCCAGGCAGGGAGAGGGGCAGGCGGGGGGAGCGCTACGCCCACCTCTCACTCGCTTTTCCCCTGCGCACCGCAGAGCCAGGCAGCCCTGCACACCATTAATTACAGGGGACGGAAATGCCCCGTGCCTGACATCCGGTGGGGCTGAGTGATGACAGCCCACTAATCATTTCCAGAATTTGTGATTGGAATTAAAGGGCTGGGTTCTCCCTCGGTGAGTGTGGGCAAGGCAGCTGGGGGAAGGGAACAGCCCCTGTTTGGGTAGGGAAGAGACAAAGCTGTGCGGTATATTGCTGTGCTGCTGGATGATTCAAGCTCTGGCCAGCTGAGAGGTGAATTATGAGCCTATGGGACAGCCATAGATGTCCTGTGGGACACCTCATGATAGCAAGCAGTTACAGTTTTGCTGGATGGCAACCTTCCTCCCCACCCATCACACACAGCACCTTCACTTCCAGCATCTGCGTGGTCCCTCCCCACCTTCTTATGCTCCTGGGAGAGAGCAGGTCCTGCCTCCACTCTACCAGCCCTGCCAGGTGATCAATACTGCCTGTTTACCTGCTTTCCCAACAAGCGCCTGCATGCTCCCTCTTTTCTCACCCACTTGTGCCTGGGAGAGGCTTCCCACGCGCCTCCGCCAAACCACTTTCTCCACCATGGTGCTGGAGAGCGTAGGGAGCCCAGCCACTTGCCTTATCTCAGCTGGGGACTCACCCCACTGGATTCCTTGGTGCTCCCCATCTCCCTGTTGGCTGGTGGCCAGGGCTGCTGCTTGGTTTCCTGCTCTAGGAGATACACATCCTTGGGAAGGAGTCATCTTTTGTAGTTCTGCAGCTCAGCAGGACCCAGCAGCATGACAGGGACTCTGCACGAGGAGTGCTTGGTCAAAAATGGCCCCATCAGCTCTTGCACTCCAAACATGAGGTATGGCCCAGGGGTGAAGGACACCAAAGGCAGCAAGGCCTTTTATTATTATTCATGTCACCAAGACACAAGCACTCCAGAAGAGAAGCGAGCCTGTGATTGCTGACCTGGCTTGTTGGTCTGAAGCCTCCCGTCCACAAGCAGCTATGGGAGGCCTTCTGAGATGCTGTCTAAGCAGAGACCAGAACTGTTTTCTCCTGGGAACAAGGCACTGCTCTCTTTTTCCCCCATGCCCCTTTTAAGGTCTTCTCACATCTTTGCCTGAGCTACGGGTCTGTGCTATAAGGCAAGGAAGATCCCTGTCATCTTCCCATACATCTCCACCCTGGGCTCCAGCTATGAAGCTCTTCTGAAGGGAGACTCAGGGCAAAGTCCTGTGGAGATGAGCTGGAGAGAGCTGTGAAAAGGGAAGCCAGCGAGAGGGTGGGACGCCTGGAGGGCTGCAAAGAATCTTTTAAGTAATTGTGTCAGAGGAAGAAGAGATTGGGCTGTGGAATGGAAATTAATGAGCTGTCTGCAGGGCATGTGCAGGACAGACTAGAAGCCTTGGGAGCCTCCTGGTGCTGGGTGGCCAGCTCCTGCAAGAGGGCCATCATATGTAATACTCTTGTGTCAGTGCTACACAAGAGCTTTGGTGGCAAGCCCATATGTTTTGGTGTAAGCCTCGCTACCTGACTACCAGATAAGGATCCAGTTTTAAGGATAACTGAGGTTATTTGCTCCCAGTTTAAAACCACTGCATATGTCACATGTTTCCAAGCTTCAGGTGGACACTTTTTCTTGACTGCCATGGGACATCCTTTAGCAGAGGTCATCAGTGTGGGAAACCCCTTCCCTGCCTAGCCTGCCAAATGCAGGGTTTGACAGCCTTCTGCAGACCCCGTCTGCCCCAGAGGGGCAAGGAGGATGTTTGCAGAAAGCCTGGAATGATATCACAGTCTGTGAGGTCTCTTACTCCTCCTTACAGTCTCAGAGCTGAGCTCAGTGCCCAGCTAGGATCCACTTTATGAGCTGTTGTTGTTTGATGTGAAATCTCTATCCTGAGCCCTGGGCTTGAGATAGATACAATTAACAGATCTGATGAAATAACCGAGATAAAAGAAGGTGTCTGTTGGATGCTGGGCCAAGCCTTGCCCGGGATCATGCCAACACACACATTTTGGAGAGCAAACATGCAATCAGGAGTGGGAATTAATTACCTGGGCTCATTTATCACTGCTCTCCCTCCCTGCCTCTCACGGAGGCTCACAGCCCAACTCAGTGCCAGGCTGCACGTACAGTAGGTAGCAGGGCTCTGACTAAGGCTTGCCCTAAGGGATCCCGGGCAGCGCGCTCCCCTCTCCGCACCCCGGCCACCTCCAGCCCTGCCGGGCTGGGCATTCGCTCCCGAGCCTGGCAGGCAGGGCAGAGCCATGGGGCAAGCCAGGCAGGGGGGTGGCAGCTGCACACTTGTGCCTCTTGGGGACCTGCTCTGAGCTGGTGCCAGCTCCTTGCAGGTGACCGTCAGGGGTGCAGCTCACTGGCTAATGGCGCCCAGCAGAGCTGGGGGATGCCAGGGTGCTGGGACAGAGCTGGTTGGCTTCCAGGAGTGGGATGGTAGTTTCTGAGGGCCTGGGTGATGGTAGGGTCTCGGAGGGTGATGTGGGGAAGAGAGGGCTCGGATCAGCCCTTCTCAGGGGGAGAGCAAAGCAGGGAGTGACCCCAAGGGAGTGACGCTGGGTGCTGGGACAGGACTGCAGTTGCATCCTGAGGGACAGGGATGCTTGGAAGTCAGGGCAGGTTTGCTGTGCTCCCACTGCCCGGGCCACACCGAGGGAAGCATCCTCCCTCCAAAGCCTTTAGTCCCACTTCAGTACTTCCCTGCCTACGGTCATAACAGAGCTGGGATGCGGGTGCCAGAACAGGACTGTGTGCCTGTGGCAGTGGAGGTGGTGAGGGGTGGGGGGACCAGCCCAGACCTCCAGGATGCGGGATACCTCCCCCAGGCTAGCCCCATCTCATGGGCCCTCCCCTGGCTCCTGATGGGCTGCATCTCCCATCACCCCACATTCACCTCTTCCACCATTGGCCACCAAGAGCTGAGTCCATCGGTGTTGTTCGGATCAGCCCGTCCCAAGCTGTTAGATGTGGGGATGCTACTGAGAAGCTGGAAACAAAGGAAACCCCTTTACCACTGCTCAGAGATCTCCCACACGCTCTGGGGGATATTTAAAGACAAAATTCCTCTGGCTTGTAAGTGAGATGCTGCCACTTTTTGCAGCTTGCTTAGCAGACAGCACCCTGTATTCACCAGTGCCTCCTAGCACCCTGCTGAAGAGGCAGGTCAATACTGAAGCAATGAGGTGGTACATCGCCAATGTCTTCTGGCTAAATAGCCCCACAGCTTTATTAAACACCTCATACTCTGCAAGTAAATACCTATAAACTTCTGCAAGTACTGGTCACGCTGGAACTGAAGCTTGCAGAAGAGGGCTTGGATCTTAAGGAGAACTGGGACAGTGTTAAAATCCTGGGAGACAAAAGACCAGGCTTTTGGTGTAAAAAAAAGATCGTGTAAAATACTCCGAGGAAGAGAAAGCTTGTAACCAGCTCAGGGCGAGCACCTTATGGGAGAACAGGGAGCATGCTCCGAGGGATGGAACAGCACAAGGTCTGCACACACAGAGCAATTCCTGTGTGCAATGAGCTCTTGGAGCAGCAGCAGGGAAGGGATTCAAACATGAGTCAGATGGGCGCTTACTTAGAGGAAGGAAACGGTCCAGAGGACAAACACCAGACAGTCAGGTGGAGAGAAGGGCCAGTGCCTCCTCTCCTGACATGCTGCTCTGGCCCTCACGTACCGCAGGCTCCTGCAAGAAGGACCAGCAGCAGCACCTGAGGAGAAGGGACTGGCTCCACCTGCCCAGCTCAGGTCAAGAGAAATGGGGGAGCTCCTCAACGTGCTGGCTAGTAAAACATAGCAGAGGCTCAGGCACCCACCTTGTGAACTTGTCCTAAAAAAGCCTGCCCACCATATACCCCTGCCCTCCAGCAACGTCTGCATGTGGAGTCAGCACGGCCACGGCAGGCAGCCCAGGCAGTGTGCAGTATGGGGTGTGGAGACAAGGCACAGGGACTGAGACAAGCTGGTGAGCTGCCCAGTGCAAAAATTGCCCTCTTCTCCCCACTCTATGTAAGAATTAATGGCAAATTTCTCAACTCCATTGGTATCTCCCTCAAACACACGATGGGACAGTGATGGAGAGGATGGGCTCTTGGGCTCATTGGATGTTTGTTCCAGAAAGCATATGTGCTGTCCTTGCAAATGGCACAGCATGCTGTGAAGGACACTCTACCAGTCCTGAAGGATGTACTCAACCTAGCATTAAATCTAGCTGGCTTGAGTGCCAAGAGCAACGAAGCTCTGGTCCCCCAGACTTCAATATGAGTCATTTACCCCCAGCACGGAGCCTGGACCATGTCCTCATGGTGACTAACTATTGGCACATCTTGCTCAGAGGTGTCTATATATGTTCTATACCTACCTAGCCACTGTCCTTTCCTAGAGCAAAGTCATCCTGACACGCAAACAGCCCTTGGGCTCTGCCACCAGTGCCCTGCACAGGTCCTGCCCCTTCACACTGGCTTGTTGGCTGCCCTTGCCTTGGCTGAGGGACAGCGTAGCTGCACTGCTGGTGCCCCAATTCTCTCTTCCCCAGGGCTGCAGCCAGTCTGTGGGGACAAAGACTGTCCCAAGAAAATGATGATAGCAGAGGTCCTCATAATGCAGCCCACAAGCACTGATGCTAAGGTGGTTACCACACTCAATTAATGACCCACAGCACCTGTCCTTTCTGGGTCCCTGGCATTTTCTTTTCCTTGTCAGGGCAGGCTACCCCAAGCATTGGGTATTTAAAGAGACCCCCTCCCAGTCAGTACAAGGTCTCCTTGGCCATCCCAGTCCCACCAGCTGATGGGCATCTCACACAATTGATATACACAGTGTATTCGTGTTCTGGCCCAAGATCATGAGCAGGATGAGCAAAGGGCTCTTCTCTAGGGTCTGCCTGGTGGTTTCACCCTCCTTGGTTACTGGGAAATAATATTCCACTGGAAAAGCTAAGGAATTAGTTGTGTCCTGTGTCCTGTCTGTGAGCAAACCCCAGGGACACTGACCAGACGGGAGGGGAGAGACATGGGGGACCCCCACAGCTCTTTTTGTTTTGAAGCAGAACAAGAGATCTCAGCCAAGCCACGACTCCCAAAAGCTTCCTCTCCCCCTCTGCTTTCCAATACCCCCATCAGTGTCCCCGCTCCCTCCCTCCACGCCCTGCCAGGTCAGCCCGGCTGTGCCTGCTGTAGGATTCAGTCATTTCCTGACATTCAGCACCACGCAGGATGACCAGGAGCAGATGTACACGAGCAGAGAAGAGCAGGAGCTCTAACACTGCCTCCAACAAGCACGCTGACAGTGTGTCGGGCCAGGGAAAGGAAAAAAAAAAAAGAAAGAAAAGAGAAGGAGAGAGAGGAAAAAAAAACCCACACACAGCCACACAGCTCAATACTTTCCATGTGCCGCCGCTAAGGAGGAAATCGCCTCCATTTGCTACGTGCAAAGCCGGGTGTCTGCGCAGCGGCCGGGAAGAGAAGGGAGCCTGTTTCCCAGGTGGGGAGGAGGGGCTGCCGGAGGAGCTGCAGAGGGGAGGAAGGTGCCTCCCACACCCACGCGGGACGGGGAAGGCGGCTGAGCTGCAGGTGGTGGGGAGACACTGAAGGTCGGGGCTGGGTTGTGGGAGCGCTTTAGGAGGAGAACCAGGTTGGGCGCTGCCTGGATTTC
>NW_010325782.1:12026-15406 GCF_000700745.2 Antrostomus carolinensis | reverse complement strand
GGGTCTGCTGCGCTGCCCTGCTGTCGGCTCTGCCCAAGGAAAGAGGCAACAGGGACTCCTGGGGGCCCCCACTCCTGCCCGCCCTCCCAGCACCCAGTGGGAGACTGGGTGGAGACCAGCTTCTTACCCAGCCTAGTCTTGCTTCTTGAGCTGGGGTCCAGCTGTGTCCCCCCACTTCACCCAACCATGGGGTACCATGTGTTCTCTCTCACCCCTCAGAACAGGGGCAAGGGGAGGTGAGGACAAATCTCCTACCCCCCTGCCTCCCACTGAACAGCATGGGGTGGTGGGACAAGGGCTACAATGTCCCCCTCCTTTCCCATGACTGCAGCTCTGGCCCCTGTGCACACCGGGGTGCTGCCAGCATGCTTGGACAGTCACCTGCTGCTGTGCCCCTGTGTCTCCCCTGGACCTCCTCCTAGCTGGCAGGTTCCTCCTGCACCCCACCGCAGCCATCTCTGCTGGGGCAGGAGAGAGAGGAGGTTGGTCCTGCCCAAGGTCCCTATGGGAGGCACACCCAGACTGCTGCCTCCAGGAGGATGGCAGAGGATGCAGCACCTGAGGAGAACTGAAGCCCCTCTGGGATTTCGAGAGCTTATCCTGTGAGGCACTCGGTATCACCCTCTGGAGATGAGCACCTCAGAGGATGAGAGTCCTCTCACTCCTGCCACTCCTTCCCTACTCCCACCATCTTCACCAACACAGCAGCTACCCCTCCTTCACCTCCACACTTGTTCCCAGCCTGATACCACAGTGTCCATGCTCCTCACCTCACTCCACAGCACAGCAAGATGTGCTGCAAGCAATCAAAACCCACCCGTCCTTGCCTGCACCAGCGCTGGGGTGGGGGCCACCCCACCTGCCAGCCTCGCTGGGGCAGGGAGAGCCTTGTGCTGAGGGTGGCACCACATTACCTCCTGCACTCAGAGTGGGAGGAAAAGTCCCTGATTAAAGAAGATCTGCCACAGTCACCCCTGGTCTTTGCAAGCCGGGGAAAGTCCATGGACTAGAAGATGAGCAAGGTCAGGATAGGGGTGGGCATTTAGCCAGGGGAATCAGGGCACAAGAGGTCCTTCCCCACCAGCCCCAGGCACCTTGGTGCAAAGCGAGGGGGTCTTTGCTGCGGTTGCGGTTCTCTCACCTGAGCCCCTGCCCAGCACAACTCACAGAGTGCAAGGGCTTGACATCTCACCAGGAGACTCCCACATCCAAAGCATTTCTCCAGCTGTGAGTGGGGACCGCCAGAAAGACTGGGAAAATACCTTCTGCTGTCTGCAGTGTACACCTCAGCTGTAAACTCTAAAGTCAGCCTGGTTCCACTCCAGGCTGCTTAAACACCAGCCCAGACCCCTTGAGTGACTTCCCCATCGTATCTGCAGGCTCACAGCTGCTGAGGAAGTTACAGCCCTCCCAGCCCCGCACTGGGAAGCCACTGCTCTGTCCTGATTTGACCCATGTCCCTGGGGCCTTGTCTAATCTCGTTTGCACAGGTGTCCCACAGGTGGGGAACCCTTGGAGTCCACAGATCTGTGGCCATGCCAGCTAAATCACAATCAAGCTTTAGGCCATTGCTGTTCACTAAGGAAAGACAGGATTAACAGGGTCAAGCAACAGGAAATCCAAATGGCCCCTTTCAAAAACTAAGTCTGCTGCAGGAAAGGCTCAGCAGGGCGGACAATATTTTGAAGGCTGTGGGGTCTTCATCAAAGCCATCAACCATAAAACACAGGGAAGCAAGACAGCGTGCAGCGCAACCCATACCATTTTGGCTCATCCACCCCTCTTCTCATAGTCCTGCTCATCCTCAGAAGACCTCATGTGATGGGTACCATGACCCATTGCAGGGTTTTTTGGGGTACAGATCATTTGGCAAAGCCTCCTGTGATATGCAGAGGAGAACTTCAGACTGACAGACCCAAGCCTCCAGCACCCCAGTGGAGAGAGGAGGATAGCACTCAAGCTCTCCAAAATGTCTTTTAGTTCACCTCCTGACCCACAAGACCCTCTGGATGGATGCCACAGGAATCAGGATCCTGGGCAATCCACCCTGAGGCCCTCCCCAGTCTTTTGCAAAGAACAGAACTTACCTCCAAACACCTCCTGACATGTGCGACTCTCCCCATTGGGATATCTCATGGTTCCCATGCAATGTGCCATGGCTGGAGACCTCCTGTGCCCGTCCTGCAATGAAGAACGCTGTTGGGCGTAGGGTCATGAGGTTGTATATCCTAGTCCTAGCTCTGCAGCTGCCAGCCAGCTGCTCTAGAGGGGCTGTCCAGCTCCATATTTGCCACCTCTGTGCTCTTTGGCCCATACGCTGTGGTCAAGAGCTGATGGTGCCCACTGAGGAAGGTCCAGTCCATCTCCCTGCAGGACGGGTGGGCCCCTCACTGCCTGTGGAGAGAGCAGAAGCAGCCCCAGAAGCAGCAGAACTGGGTGCAAAGCCATGAGGCAGTGGCTTAGTTTTTTCTCGGGAATCAACATGGTGCCTGGAGGACCTATCAGCCCCTGAGCAAAGCAGAAGGACTTCCAACAGGGACCCCAGTTCATCTTGCAGGAAGGTGTAGCGGGACAGCATCTTCTACTTGCTGTGGGGAAGGCACAGTGGGGATGATGGCACACCACATTGCCTGGGGGAAGGAAATAGCTCTGAAAGCAGACATCCCCTTCTACTAGGCATCTCTCCCTCTGTTGGTTTATGAATTTATTTTTCATTTTTTCCCTCCCTCCTCCTCTTCCTCCTCCTTCTTTCCCCCTAATCCATGAACAAGACTCTCAGAGCTAGAAGAGAGGCAAAGACCAGCACAGCTGCAGATTCGATCAGCCGCGCGCTGGCAGGCAGGCACGCACAGCTGGGAGAGGGGAGCGCGCTCTCACACACACAAAGCAGCACCAAATGGAGCGTGTGGACGAGGGCCAGCAGAGACTGGTGACTCACATACCCCAGCCTCCATCAGCTTCATACCAAGGAACATCAGCCGATGACCAAGGCTGGCAGGAGATACCACAATGCTGGAGCCGTGCTGAGCACTCATTAGCCACCCGAGTCAAGGATGGGCAGACTCTCCTGACCTCAGAGGCTGCTCAACACATCTTCGTGGCAGCCAGATGTAAAACACCACGTTATCCTCTGTGAATCTGAGTCTAAATATTTATTTCCTCGTCCAGGTCCTGACATGTACCTCTTCCCTCCTTCCTTTTATCAAATTGTCCATACCACCACTGGCAGGAGAGAACAGGAGAAAATGCCTGGTGCCACAGACCTGGCAGATGGGCAGAAAGGAAAGTGCAGCTTGCTGGGAGCTGAGCACCGGTGAGATGTGGGGAGCCCTTCACATAGCAGAGGTGGGGGGCAAGGAGGCTGTCTGGGAGCTGAGCAC
>NW_010325782.1:2093-12016 GCF_000700745.2 Antrostomus carolinensis | reverse complement strand
GCTGAGCACCGATGAGATGTGGGTAGCCCTTCACTTAGCAGAGGTGGGGGGCAAGGAGGCTGTCTGGGAGCTGAGCACCGGTGAGATGTGGGGAGCCCTTCACATAGCAGAGGTGGGGGGCAAGGAGGCTATCTGGGAGCTGAGCACCGGTGAGATGTGGGGAGCCCTTCACGTAGCAGAGGTGGGGGGCAAGGAGGCTGTCACTGTGAAAACTGCACCTGCCACACCATAAGCTCCTGGGGTGTTCTCTCTCTTCTCATCTGTGGATGCAGCATCCATACCCACCTCCCAGCGCATGGTGCTGCATCAGGTGGGGATTTCAGGCTTCTTCCCTCCTCTTTAATGCCTCCACCACTGCAGTGCCGCCCTATGCCATTTGTTATGGCCTGGCTATACGTCCCAGTGCTGGTCTCCTTGCAGTACAAGTTCCTCACAGTTCTGGGCAGCATCACTTTTATTTGGGATGCTGACTCCTCAGCTTGAGAGAACACAGACGCACCACGGGGCACCAGGAGGGAGGCCAGTGAACCACCATTTCATCACACTGCAGAAAACCGGGAGAGAATACTGCACAGACCTGAGCAGTAGTACAGCCTTGCCCAGCCCTGCCTGCCCCTGGAGCCCTCATCTTCTGCCATTTCTTCTTGCACGGCTGCACTTCCCAACACATTGGTCTGTCATATTTGGCTCCCCTCTCTCCTCCCCTCCTTGCCCTGCCTTGAGGTCCACACAGCCTCCTCCTGATGCAGGATGTGTTGCAGGATAGGACACCATTCAGAGGTGTCATGAGGTGTAAGTTTGAGGTAGCTGGAAAGCACTGGTGTAAGCTGACCAACTCTCCTATGCATAAGCAACTGTCTGCCCCAAGCTCCATCTCCAAACCAAGGCTGGAGTGTGGGTACTGCTCACAGGTTAACGATTGGGCCCTGCCATTCTGGCTTGGGGGAGAAAGAAAGTGAAGGCAGAAAAGGATGGAAGTTTTAGGGTTTCTCATATTTCCTTCACCCTGATAAAACATGATCTCCACTCCAGCAGCTCTGTGAAAGCAGATATACAAAGGACAGGCATTGCAGGTAGATCCACTCCTGCCAAGCACTATGAACATGCTGTCGCTCTTCCCATGCCAAGAGCCGGTTTTCAGCTGGTTTTAACTTGGCCATACTTAAATGGTTTGGGCTGAACTTTGTCTTGCTGGTTGGCTGCCTAATGCTGAACTATCTATACAAATATAGATATAAAATATATAATTTCAACCAAAATGATTCATCTGCTTCCAAAAACATTGTAAGGGGAAATGCTTTGGTTTCTCTTGCTTTTGTTACAGAGAAATCTGATGACCTTTTCTTTGAAGAGCTCTCGAAGCTGCATGTTTTTGGCATGCAGACTTGAAGTTTGGCAAAAGGAGAAGTAGGGAAGGCCTTTGGTTTAGTCCAGATGCACCCTTTGCTGCCACCAAACTTAGCCAAGTCTTTGAAATGTTCCATTTCACATGTACTCCCTTAAGACAGCTTTTTAGTGCTCACCGGCTGAATTCCCTGCAACTTTTCCCTTTTCAGGATGCGCTCCAGCCCGAGGCTGAGCAGGATTTCCAGATAAGCAAAGCTGTGGATCACTGTGATCCAGACCACAAGTTCAGTTCCTTCCTGAGATTAGGCAGCTCCTGCCTCCTCACACTCCCTGTCCTGGCCCAGGCAGCGTGAGCAACACACGTACTGACAGAAGTGGAGAAAGGAGCTTCGGGGATTTGGGATGGGGATTTTGCTGAAGGGAAACTGGACTGGATCCGTGAGGGGAAGGGAAGGTGAACCTCCATGAGGAGTCAGCATGAAGAACTGCGATCAACCGAGAGCGCGGCACAAGGATGCAGAGGATCCTGCAAGGATGCAGCCCTGGAGAAAGCCAGGGTATCCCAGGAACCAGCAGAAACAAGGATTGGGTCTGGAGGAGGGGGGCAGCCAGCTGCTGAGTATTACCAGCACATAACAAGGCAAGGGCCTAGGCAAAACCAAGAGGTCTTGGACAGCATCGCAGGCTGAAGTAACAGCCAAAAGGTGCACAGGGAGCGTAAGAGCGGATGTTTGGGGGTGTCAGGAGATGACCACATCTGCAAAGAGGTTTCTTTAACCTCTTTGGCATGGGGGGGAAGCTGTGTATCATGGAACTACTACTATGAGAGCTCATTCTAGTAGGGGCTGAATCAGTCCTGCACCTTGATGTAAGCGTCCTGCCCTGTTCATGGAATTCAGCAGAGCTCTGTAAATGTGAGCTGAGGGTCTCGTAGAGGTGTGCAGGCTCCATGCTCTGAAGACAGAGGAGAGAATCCATTGGAAATTAATAAACTGTAAACTGGGACATTGCTTCCAAACAGGGAGGGAGACATCCTGCTTGGTATGGTGCAAATGAAACCCTCCAATGTGGCAGAGGCTCAGAGTAGCTCCATTTGTTTATTTATTTTCATTGTGATGCTCTGGTTTTGCTTGGAAGCAGCAGCACTGAGATCTTCGTGGCTTCAAGATCTCCAACTTCAGCTCCAGCCCAAAGGAAAGCAGAAGGTTTGGAGACCATCCAGGCAAACATTTGAAGCTTGTGAGCTTTGCTTTGCATGAGCATTAAGAGCCCCCTTCACAGTCATACTTCATTAGCTCTAAGCACCAATGCAGTCTCTCCATGGACGTTAGCTGGCCTTTCATGGGACGGCTGTTCTCCATGGATGAGTGATCAACACTGCCAGTCTCTGCTTTTGCTTTATTTTTCCCTTAAGGAGGAAAATTTTCTTGCCACTTTCTTAAAAATAAAATTTAAAAAACCCCAACACATATAAAAAAATGCACTTACACTCACAAAGCAGCAATACCTTTTCATTTTTCCTGAAGAATCCCACAGGAAGCCCAGGACAAACCCTGCCACTTTTTCTGAGAAAACATATCTCCTCTTCCTCATTTCATACCTAGGCAAGAGCAAGAAGTTTGCACTCAGGCTGTGTCAGGAGCACGGGAGTGACTCGCCCATCTTCCAACTGGGGTGCCAGCCAGTGACTCATCTGCCATCAAAATCAGGGAGCGTGAAGCAGAAGAATGGAGAAAGCAGTGGTCCATGTTATTCCAAGTGCATCACTCCGCCAGGAGATGTCTTCTTCTGCAGACAGGGTCACAGACCCTGGCAGACACGTCGGGCAGAGCTGGACCGCAAGCTGTGGGGAAACGTGCAGTGGAGAGCGTTTGTGTATCCAAGTGTCTTCAAGAAAGGGAGCATCTCTGGGCAACTCTCTGCTTAAATGCTTCCTAATAGAGAGCAGCTGGAGATTATCTGTTGGAGCTATTTCTTTGCATTGAATCTTTTATCCTGTTTTAACAGCAGGTTCTGGATTCTGCAGGGAGCTTTTAATTTTAAACACAAACCTGAACTCCTGGAAGCCAGGCAATTTGGCCAAATGCCCTCCCTCCCCCAGGCCTTGACCCCAAAGCACCAGGTCTGCCTCTTGGTCCCCAAGCCCTGCCCTGACATGCTCTGCCTTGCCCTGTCAGGCTCTGCCTTGCTATGTTGTGCTCCCCTCTGCCGTGCCAGGCTCCCATCCAGCACCATGGTCATGTCACATTTTGTTAGCAGGGCATTGTGTCAGAGAGTGGGATCTGCAGCCCAACCAGGGTGCTGGGCCTGACAAAATGCAAGATGAGCAAAAGCCACCTGGACCACAGCTCCCAGGAGACAGAGCAGCATCGAAAAGTTGTGAGTGTGTCTTTTTTCTTGACAGGAGCTGAGCAGCTGAAGAAGGACCAATTCTTGAGCAGCTCTGTGTTTTAACCTCCCTCTCTAGAGGAGGGCCAGGCAGGCATCCGAACCAGGGTAGTCTTCAGAAACTGCACAGCAGAAGTAGCTTCACAGGAGCATTTGGCATCAGAAGAAGGACCAGATGAGATTTGGCTGCTGAAGTCCTTCTGTCCTCAACTTCTCCTCTCAGGCTGGCTCCTGCCAGCTGTGTCTCCATCTCTTCACCGCAGTTCTGACAGCTTTGGCCAAGCCAAGAGATGAGCCTTCCAGCCTCAAAGCTTGGAGCCTGCCGACAGGAACTAGTCCTTAGCAGAGATCCTTAGCCTTGCAAATTGATCTGAGAGCTCCTCCAAGGGGCAACAGCACCACAGAGGAAAAGCATGCCCACCGTCTCTCTCCCCCTACATCGGCAGGTGTCTGCAGAGCCATCAGACCTGTGGTGCTCCACAACCTCAGGCATCTGCTCCAGTTTCTCCAGGAGAGACAGCCAGGGCACTTCCCTGGGCGCAAGCAGCTCCCACGCAGCGGGCCAGCGCTCGGTGCCAGGGGATGTGTGTGCAGAGCCAGCCGGAGGTAAAATGCGAGCCTGCTTTCTCTGAGACAGCCAGGGCCAAGCCCAGAGGAAGAGGCAAAGAAAGCCTTTGCTGTCAGACTCAGGGTTTACAACCAGCCGTAAATGGCCTCAGTCCCTAAAGTTCCCATGGTGACAGTCCTGGTGGGAACCGAGCTGCCTCCTCTGCCCCGTCCCCACCAGCCCTTCCCAGGTCGGGGGGTGCAGCCGCCTGGCGCAGCCCGGGTGATCTTGCCCAACTCCAGCACCCCCTGAGCTGGGGAACAAAGTGCAGCCCCAGCTCCAGGGGAGCAGCAGCCAGAGCGCCTTGCATAGTGTCCCTCCGGGGCCAGGCTGCAAATGCAGCAGCTTTGGGGTTTGCTGCTTCTCGTTCAGCCAAGTGCAAGGTTTGGTAGTCACCTCCACTCAGGCTCCAAAAGGCAAAAAATTTGTGATGACAGCAATGGATGGCCCAGTTCTCCCTGGGACACACAGAGCCCTTATGATCAAAGGCAAGCTTTCTGGACAGAAGGGCTGTTTGAAACCCACAATCTTTGCTCTAAGCTCCTCCTGAATTCACCAGCTAGTTTTATTTGCTGGTGCCTGGCCAACTTGACTTACAACTCTTCCCAGCACATGATATTCCCTTGCTTGTTTTATCAACTTGCTTATTTAAGGCATTCACATGGGGGAAGGCCCATTGTAGAGACATCACTATGCAATGCAGATCTAGATTTGTTCTCAAGGAAGGCTTCCCTTCGACCTGCTGTGAGACCATGAGCAAATTACTTGATCCTTCTGTACCAAAGAATCCCATGCATTAAAAAAACACATAGCTTTTCCCCTGCTCTTGCTCTACCTTCCCTCCTGTTAGAGAAAGATCTTGTGGAGAGAGATATATGCACTACATCCCACCACGGGAGCTACTCTAGATTCCCTCCAAGTGGGACTGGTGCCACCAGACTATCCCCAGCAAGGGCACTCCTGCCTGAGCTAATTACCCCAGGGTCCCCAAACAGCTGGTGGGAAGAAAAAGCATCTTTAGGACTTGATCAAGCTAACCTATTTGAGATGTCTACTTGAGGGTGAAACAACCAATGCCCTGCAAATGCTGCTGGCTGCTCATGAAGCCCAGGACATCTTGGTCACATTAGGTGTCTCCACTGCAGAGCCTGAAATGTTGTCAGACAACCCATGCTGGCCACAGCAGCTGCAGTTTGGACACAGAGACGGTGTGATTCTGGTGAGTGAAAAATATGACTTTCCCCCAGTCATCTTTCTGAGCGTAATTCCTCTTAAGGCAGAAGGCCTTGCCTTGGCTGGTTACAGCATCGCTGTGCAACGAACATGAGTCACTGCTGTTAACAGGCTGAATTACAACTCCTTGCTTGCTGAGTTTAAAACAGAGGAAGGCAGCTTAAGCAAACGGAAGGGGCTAAGCATGTGAAAAATGTTCCCTTTTCAAAACTGCCATTAGCCAATTGAAAATCTTTGTATTTGGGCTGTAAGTCTATGCCAAGTCTCTGTCTGAGGCTCAGTTCAAACACTCAGGCTATATAATCCCTTCCAGTCTGGGCTCATAATGGAAACACCAACAGACCGTTAAGCACAGCGGTATTGCCAGGTTCTACTATAATTAAACACACACAGGAAAAGGTATAAATAACCAGGTTAAATAAAGGCAGGGGGCTGTGATTGAAGGGATCTCCGGGAAAGCCTGCAGCCTCATTGTGTCTGACTGGTTCAGGGGTGGTCGACCAAGGACCTGGGTTTTGTGCCTGGCCCAGGTGAGCCCTCTCCAGCAGATGCTGTGTGTTAAAGTGAAGTCAGCTGGCCATGATTACCAGCAGAGTGTGATGTCCCAGTCCCCAGGTCTGCGCTCCTGCCCTCTCCGCCTTGCAGAAAGCCAGGTGAAGGGGAAAATAGGAGCCCAGCTGCCTTCTGAGCCACACTCAACCTTGCTGGGTTTATTTGCCCCACTTGGGGGTCCTTGATTCTTGTTTGCCATCTTGTCCTCAATTCCACAACAACCAGGTAGGGTTATAATGGAGATGCCACAGATAGAAAAAGCTCAAAATACAAGAAAGAAAGGGCAGCAGAAGATGCAGAGACTTCTTTTGGGGACATTGGTGCCTGGGGATCACTTTATCCACAGTGTCCTCCAAGGAGTCCTCCTCTCTGCAGCACAGAGGTGTTGCAAAGCAGCCAGAGGAGACATGGCAGGTCCTGCTCTCTCCTCTCTGTGGCTTGTTACCAATTCCATGTCTTGGCTATTTGACAAGACACCCTCCTGCATGGAGATGCTGGGGAAAGGTGCGACACCCCCAAACAGGACACTGGCCTGGCTGTACCAACAGAAAAGTAAAGCCAGAAAGAAAGCCAGATTCACGACTGAAATGTTCCCACACCAGTCTCCTTCCTCGTGGTGATGGGTGCAAGAAGTAAAGCCACCTGAATGCTGTGGGACCCTGACGTAAGGCGGTGCAGGCTGCAAGATGCACGAACAGCAGCACACAGTCCCATGCTCACTCAGCACAGCAGTGCTGGCTCCGGAGCTTTGCAGCAGGATTAGCTGCACACACGTGCCCCTCATGGTTTTCCTCCTGTGACTCCCAGCTCGGTTCGACTGAGTTTTCTGGGCCAACTCTTCTAAATTTGTACAAGTATCCAGGGAGCTTTAGTAAATAACACAGTAAATATTTGTTTTCAATAGCTCTGCCGTGAAAAGACAAGGAGGCAGCAGCCACGCAGCCACGCACAAGGACACAGCCACACGTACGACTCTGGGCGATCACAGAGCACACCCTGCATCAGAAAGCTGAGCTTTTCTATCTGAAGAAATAATAACTCCACCAGGATTAACGTGCAAAAGACCCCCTTCCACTGCAACCAGACACACGCATGCTCCAGCACATATGTATATCTGTGTATGCTCGTATATTTTTCTGACCGCAATCATCAAGCATCAAATCTTGCACTTTCCAAAAAAAGAAAAAGCTCATTTCCAGCCTGCAAGACCGACTCTGACCTCAGCCTGTGCTTCCCCAGCTGAGCTAATAACCCTCCCAACCCCCAAAATATGGAGGCAGCTCAGAATGGAAATGTTAAAGAGCCGTAATTCCAGAGGATGTGAATGGCTAATTCTGTACATTCAAATGAAACAGAGGGGAAATATACTGAATGGAGCCCATGTATAAGATCATATGAAATGTAAAAAGACTTGTTGTTCGGCGCGCACACTGCCTCTTCAATCTAGTTCTGTTTAAATGCCCATTCTTTTCGTTTGGCATCTCCTTGTCCCTCGATGTCTGAATCAAAAGAGGAACGAAATAATGACACAAAGATTTAAAAAAACTCAGCGCCAGCTGCAGCAGGGAGAAGCCTGAAGCGAAACGTGAGAGCGTACGGCTCTTTGTTAAGGTTTCCTTGGCTATAGAATATGGTATATGAAACGCCTGGAGGATCCCGTTTGGTCCTATGGAGGGAGAGCTCTTAAGGTGGCTCCCTTGGGTTTGGGGAGGGCTGCAGGAAGGCTTCCCCACATTTGCAGGCAGCAAGCGTCCCACCTGCGGAGACCCCAGGGCCCAGCCAGTTCCCCCTCCAAACGCCCCGGGGGTCTGGGGCACTCTCTCCCCAGACAGTGGGTGGTCTGGCCTTTTTTTGTCTGTTTTTTCTTTATTGAGCTGCCGCTTTACATTGGGAAACTGAACTCAGTGCTTCTTGCTGGGAGATGGTTCCAATTTGTATAGGTTTCCAGGAAATATATATGTTTTTTTCCGTGCCTCTGAGGTATTTTGTGCATGCCCATCCCCAGCCAGCAGAGCCACGCACACAAGCAGCTACACTGGTGCCAGCGGAGTGCAGCCCACGCTCCCCAGCCACAGCCTTTTCTAAACTCTGCATTTGGAAGCTGGTGGAAGAGTTGGCACTGCAGAGACCCCATCGTCACTAGCCCAGCAGAGCTGGGGCAGAGCTAGGGCAAGGCTGCCTGCCTCCTCCTGATCTCCAGTACCCATGTCCGTGGGAAAGCTCGGCAGGTCCTTGCACTAGCTGCCCCCAGTGCAACCTCCTTGCAGATGCTGCAAGAGATAATACCTTTTGGGAGAGGGCATCTCCCAGAGCATCCACTTCTGGAAAGGAAAACCACCATATGCTCAGCTTTTTGGTTATAAGGAGCAACGAGGGAGAGAAGGTGTGGTGCAGAGGAGGAGGTTCACGAGGATACGGCCAGCTCTCCCCGCTGCCACCCAGCCTCTTGGCCAGTGCCATGAACAGCAACACTAAAAGACATCCACTGAGTGTCTTAGTGACCGGCTCCCCACAGCTGAGCAGCTTTGAGCCATATTGCTTAATCTAAACAAATGTTCTGTGAACATCAACACTAATTTATTTTCTGTAGGCCGCAGAGTTTTCTTCTCAGAGGCTCTTCCAGCAGCTGCAGCTGATTTCTGTTTGCGCCCAGAATATCTTCCCCAGGACCCCCCACCTTCATGGTCACCAAGGTGGCTCTCAGCATGTCCACTCACAGACCCCAGCCCTTAGGACATGCTGGGAATTGGATTTTTCCAGGGCTTCCCTGTAGGAAAACCCAGTGATGCTGGGATGCCCCTAGCTAGCATGGCCCAGTGGCCAACCTGTGCCACCTGGATAGGTACTAAAATTATTCATTGGCATTGACAGATTCTCTGTATTGCGCATTACCTGGGACAGGCTTCAGCTGTGGAGTCCTTGTGTGTTGTGCCTACCCCACCTCACACCTCCTGGGCACCCACCATGGGGCCAGCACAAGCAGAGTGGCATGCTCGACCAGGCAGCAGGATGCTTCCCTGCTGCAAGGAGCCCAGAGCTGCTCTGCTCACCTCCGTGCCTGGCAGGAGAGCCTTTGGAAACCACTGAGGAGACATTTCCAAAGGTGTCAGGTCAGTCCAGCGCCCTTGGCTAAATCCCAGAGAGGAGGGGTACCTTGACCACCTCTCCCTCCTGCCAGGGCTGCGCCCTGGCCACATGTGCTTCTGGCATGTCAGGAGACTTGTCACCCCCCTGTCCCCAGGGCTGGTGAGGAGGAGCACGTTCCCCCATGGCCACTGAAGCCACCTCATGATGCTCGCACGCGTGGCTGCCAGGAGGCTGGCACGGTGCAGGGAAGGACAGCCAGAGCAGCCATGTGATCCCCTTGCTGCTATTCCTGGTCTCCAGAGAGGCTGGAGGACTGTCACACGGAGCAAGAATCACCCGGCTGCAGTGTACAAGCCAGGTGAGCCCAGCTGTGGTGACAGCAAATTCCTAATTAGTTCATTGCATCAGACCAGCCAAACACTCACAGCCATTACCCAAGGAAGGTCTACGTGCTGGGCAGGGCGTACTCCCCTGATCTCTGCTTCCCAAAACGGGAACGGGAGAGCCAGACTAGTTCACCCCGGAGAAGGGACATGCTGTGTGCCGTGCCCAGCAGGCCAACCATCTCCAAGTCCCTCAAACCACACGGGGAAAAAACAGCAAGACAAAGTGCCAGGCATGCAGCAAATGGCCCGAGTGTGACTGTCCTACATGGTGAGGTCTCATCCTGCCCCATGCATAGATGTGGAGTGGGTCTCTCTTACCCATG
>NW_010325782.1:0-1976 GCF_000700745.2 Antrostomus carolinensis | reverse complement strand
CGGGGGATGTAAGCAGGCATGCCCCACTCCTTTCCAACCACTTCCCAAGGATGGAGAGCCAGGCATGCATTTGGAAGCCCCTCAACAAGGTGGTAGCAGGGTGAGCTCCCCACACGGAGGTCGGCAGCTCTGCAGAGAGGTGCTGTCCCTGCGAGCTCGGCCGGACACTGCGCGAGTGCTGGCTGCAGGGCAGAGCTCTGCCACGCGCCCGCTCCGAGCAGCATCGGAAGGCAGCGGCACTGCTGCCTCGGAGGTAGCGCGGGCAGGTTTGGCAGGGAACGATGTATCTTGGAGCTGCTTTTCCTGCAGCGGTAGCTGGAGCCGATTCTGAATACTTAGCTGGTTTAATATGCAAACAAAAATCCCTGGATTGTCAGCTCTTCCAAGCAAGGGACCATCCAAGTGCTTGGCAAACATGCAGGGCACAGGGGAGCTGTGGCAGCCGAGCAGCGATAGCCAACGTTGGTCACTCGCTCCGAAATTTCGCTGCTGTCCTTTGCTCAAGCCACGCTCACACAGAGTGGCAACATGTGCCCTAATCCTCTCTGTCTTGAGCTCCATGAAGGCCTGCTGCCGGTGGCTTCGAGGAGCCGCAAGGTGCTGGGCCAGGCAAGGACCTCCTGCTGACCACGAGGTGGGAGCACTCATGTCACTGCAGGCTCTCCTGTCCTCCTCCTCCACCATCTCACCCCACTGGCTGGAAAGTCCTGCTCTCACCTGCCCTCTGGACAAAGGATCTTGCAGGATCCAGGATGCTGCTAGAGTGGAGACCTGTAGGGTGGCAGGCAGTAGCTACCTCCCGGCACACAGCAATCCTACCTAACTGGTTCAGACAAGGAGTGATGAAAACCCTGCATCCCACTGAAACCACTGTGGGATTTAGGTCAGGTAGGTGGCATCATCCAGGCTGGAGCAGGACCTGGTGCCCGAACAGTGCCAAAGGCACCACCAGATCTGCAGGATACCACCCCTGAGACACAGCCAGCCACACTGGGGGGGTTCAGTGCTGCAGCACTGGCTTTGTCCACCTCACAAGTAACATGGACACTGCTGAGAAAGGGGGGCCCAGCCACTGCGAGCACCATGCTGGGGCTTTCCGTGGGGTCCCTGGCCCATGCTGCAGGACAGCTCTGCTCCTGCATGGTGGCACAGGGCTGGCACAAGGGTAGATACCCCCAGCAGGAACGGGATCAACGTGCTATTCAGCAAAGCCATGTTAGAACCTCCCTCCTGGAGAAGTGCTGCTCTTAGGGGTCTCCTTCAAAGCTCCCCCTGAGCATCTCTGCACCTTGAACGCTCCCCAGAAGGAAACTCAAGCCTCGCCAATGCAGGCAGCCAAAGCTGCCTCGGGAGGAAATTTTATCCCCCATGTGGCAGAGTGGATGGGAAAGCAGCGATTGCCTCAGCCTGCTGCCCCCCAGGAACAGCAAGGCCTGTCCGTGCTGTGCTGCAGCCATGACCCACAGCTGCCCAGGTGTTAGAGGGAAGGCTTTGGGGCTGTACACAGTCACTACCACCGCTGCTCCATCACCTGTCCCACAGCTGTGCCAGCAATGCTAATGTCCCAGTCCCTACAGTGGGAAATCCTGGCTGCAGCTGCAAGTGACCAACACATACAGTCCCAGGCAATGCCTCAGAGGACCCAAAAACAAACCACAAAAGGGCTTTTCCTCTCCTTATCTCAAAGCACCAAGCACTCGTCACCCCCAACTTCTCTTCCAGCAGATGGCTGGGAGTTACTCAGCTTCTTCTCCTGGCTTTCCCTGCCAAAGGGGACCTCTAACGCAAGCAGGAGGTCGTGGAAGAGCAGGATGGGGGGCTGTGAACATCCCCCAGGGCACAAAGAAGCTGCAGGGGAGGAGGCTGCCCAGCACAGCCTTGCGAGGCCAGGCAGGGACACAGGCAGTGGGGAGAAGGGAGTTTGCTGTCAGCAGAAGGCAGCTGTGCCCCCCAAAGCCTGGCCTGCTCCCACACCC
>NW_010325781.1:0-441 GCF_000700745.2 Antrostomus carolinensis | reverse complement strand
TTTTTTTTTTTCTAGTTTTAAAACTGGTTGTTTTTTTTTTTATTTCTGTTTTTAAAACTGTTTGTTTCTGGTTTTAAAACTCTTTTTTTGTTTTTAAAACTATTTTCCACCCTGTGGCTGTTTGAAAGACCTAAAGAAACTGGGAGAAAACTGACTGACCCTATAAGAGAGAAAATAACCCATCACCAACCAACCCCTAAAGCTACTGTCCATCTCCTCTCCCTTTCAGGGGATGGGGACACCACGCTCTGGTCTCCACAAGTTCCCAAAGCTGATGCTGGCTCATTTTACCTTCTCTCTTCCACAGAGGGAACTTCTGATTTACCCTGGGGACTCGGGTGCAGCCCAGAAACCACGGTGACCACCTGCCCAAGCCCCTAGGGAAGGGATGGATTCCCAAGAAGATCACATGTTTAAGTACCACCAGGTAACTGCTCCTGC
>NW_010325780.1:1148-24653 GCF_000700745.2 Antrostomus carolinensis | reverse complement strand
CGCCAGGTTTGGGTAAAACGCGGCGCAGCGAGGTAACCGTGGTCCCGCTCGGTGTTCGAGGCCCCGCTGTGACCGGGCGGGAAGAGCCGTGCAGCTTTGGTCCTTCAGAGCAGTTCGCCCCAGCGCACGGAGTTCTCGTCACCCTGCCGTAACGGCAACCACATGGGCAGTAATTTTAAAATCCGCTACAGAGCATTCTCAAGGAAATCCCTTCTTCCCTGGTGCCTCCACTAACAACGCTTCAAATACTTCCCCGCTGTTAAAAGGCCCCTGAGGAAATCAGCGGCTGGTTGCGTGTTTATTTTACCTCGGTGCAGCAGAGGGGTCGTTTTAGTGCAGAATTAGAAGTCGCACTGGTAAGACAAAGCGAAAAGACTGGCTGGGAACGTTCTGGCACAATGCCATCATTATATCCGTTACAGAAACGCTGCAGCTGGAACAAGGGAAGTGCAGAGCAAAAACAAGTCGCAAGGCTGGCAGCTGGGAGGTAGCGTCTCTGCTACCTCCAAACATTTTGCATCGTGCCTTTCTTTGCTAGGTAAAATATATTTTTTTTATTTCAGTGTACATTCTAATGAGAAGAGATGACTGGTTCAGTACTACTGCCGGGTGTTTATCTGTAGAAGTTAATGATTTAAAGGGGTCGTTATGCTGGCTAGTCCATAAACATGATGATAAATTATATGAAGAAGTGTTTGAAGACAACCTGAAAACGTTTGAATGACACCGTCACATTTGTTTTATTGTTACGTAGGATATCCTTACTGTGCACACATTTTGTGGGCGTAATTCAGATAAACCAAATTAGAAGTCTGCTTTAGGTAGGCAGATGAATTTACATTTAATAAAAGTCATGAGTGGAAAAGCAATTAAATAACAGTACATTTTTTATAAGATTCCTCTTTGTATCTGTATTGCAGTTCCTCTTAGCTTTACTGTATGGTTGCAATTTCACATCTAGTCCCTTGCTTTACACAGAAGAAGAAGCAAGGCAAATAATACATGTTCAATCTATATCTGCTAAACAAAACAACAAACTTGTGATGCATACGTGCATGTGTTTGTGTGTTTGGATATATGCAATTTCAAATAAATAGAAGCATCATTATCATATTGTTCAAAGCAAAGCAGATTCTTTTCAGTTGCCTGCTGATTTAAACACTGTAGCTGGTGCTTAGTTTATGCTGGCTGGCTGCCAAGCGAAAGCAATTATGTGCAATAATAGCAAAATTAAGAGGTGAGTGTTGCTGTTTTACAGCAGGACATGGCAAAGCCCATTTCCTTCTGTCAGCTGTATCTTGATTACACACAGTGTCACACCTTCTCTCTTACACACTTACACATGCGCACACACACTCCTGTTCTTTGCTGTTTGCTGTCTTTCCTGTGGGTTTTAACTTGAGGTCACTGAAATCAGAAAAGAGGAAGAGTAGAGACCACAGCGTTTGAAAGCAAATGAGAATAAAGCTCTCACTTTGTAGGGAAGAAGAGAAAAAATGAAAAAAAGAGCAAAACAAAAAGCCTACCCCCATTATTGTTCTGACTGTGATAAATACTTTGTTTTTCTCCCATTGACAGGTGTCCTAGTGGTAAATGTTACGTGGAGGAACAAGACTTACGTGGGAACACTGCTGGACTGCACAAAGCATGACTGGGCCCCTCCTAGGTAGGCAGTCATTCTGAGTCTGTTTTTTCTCTGCTATATTTTCACCCCTAATCTCTGTCAAGAGACTGTATAGAGATTAATAAAAACCAACTGTTTATAATTGAAAACATAAACCAGTGAAACAAGTAATTCTCTGTTCCACACTTAAATGTGGGGTGGGAGTTTTTATTTATATTTGTTTTGTGGTTTTTGAGAGGGAAAGGGAAATATATGGGATTCAATTAGAGGACAGTTAATTTAAAAATGCATTTCTGTAAGTTTGGAAAATGTTCCTCTCCTTGTTCTAATTAGATAGTCTTGTTCTTACCATTTTTGTCCTTTTTTGATGACTTTACCTTTGGGACTGTAATGTTCCCATTTGGAAGAAGGACATCTTTCTTTCAACATTTGTGAAGGTTCTGTTATGGGAATTGGTGGTGTTTTGGTATTTATTGAGTTCACAGCTCCTGATGATGAAATCTGCTCTTGTTTATGTAGGTTTTGTGAATCGCCAACAAGTGACCTGGAAATGCGTGGAGGACGGGGCAGGGGAAAGCGGGCAAGGTCCGCTGCAGCTGTACCTGGGAGTGATGGGAGTTTTGCAGAGTCCAGAGGACTTCAGAATAAGAATCGAGGTGGTGCCAATGGGAAGGGGAGGAGGGGCAGCCTTAACTCAAGTGGGCGTAGGACACCCCCAAACTGCACCATGGATGAAGTCAAAGCCAGCCCCTCATCCACAAACAAGAGGAAAACTAAGCCTCCGATGGAGCTGGATTTGAACTCCAGTTCGGAGGACAATAAATCTGGAAAACGTGTTCGTACTAACTCTCGAAGCACTCCCACTACCCCACAGGGGAAACCTGAGACTACTTTTTTGGACCAAGGCTGCTCTTCTCCAGTGCTGATTGACTGTCCTCACCCCAACTGCAACAAAAAGTACAAGCACATTAATGGACTACGATACCATCAGGCTCATGCACATTTAGATCCAGAAAACAAGCTGGAGTTTGAGCCTGACAGTGAAGACAAAATTTCAGACTGTGAGGAAGCATTGAGTAATGTGGCACTTGAATGCAGTGAGCCAAGCACAAATTTGCCAGGCTTTGATCCACTAAAAGCACCAACATCTCCTTCCTCCATCACTACTCCAGGGACCCCCAAGGGAAAAAGAGAACTGACCAGCAATGGCCCTGGTTCAGTTATCACTTCCAAGGCTGGCAAGAATTCTGGCAAAAAGAAAGGTCTGAACAGTGAATTGAGCAGCCTTCCAGTGATTTCTAATATGGCAGCCACACTGGATAATTGCTCGGTAGCAGATGGCAGTTTGCAAACCGAAATGCCGAAATTGGAGGCTGAAGGGTTAATTGACAAGAAGAGTTTGGGTGATAAAGGCAAGAAATCGAACAACTGCAAAGTGGATAAAAACCTTTCCAAACTGAAAACAGCCAGGCCCATTGCCCCAGCGCCAGCACCGACTCCTCCCCAATTAATAGCTATACCTACTACAGCCTTTACAACCACCACTACAGGGACAATACCGGGATTGCCCTCTCTTACAACTACTATTGTTCAGGCTACACCAAAGAGCCCTCCGCTAAAACCTATTCAACCAAAGCCCACAATTATGGGAGAGCCAAGCACTGTAAACCCAGCTCTCACATCACTCAAAGACAAAAAGAAAAAGGAGAAGCGAAAGCTGAAGGACAAAGAAAGCAAAGAGACGGGAAGCCCCAAGATGGATTCTAAGCTGGGAAAGCTGGAGGATTCAAAAGGGTCTGGGAAAGACTTATCTGGACATTTTTTAAAGGACCATCTCAACAAGAATGAAGTGCTAGCTAATGGATTGTCAGAGTCTCAAGAGAGCAGGATGGCAAGTATTAAGGCTGAAGCTGATAAGGTTTACACGTTCACAGACAATGCGCCCAGCCCTTCCATAGGGAGTGCCTCCAGGATGGAATGCAGCACTTTGGTGAACGGACAATCTGCCATGGCGCCACTGCAGGTGTTGACACAAAACGGTACAGATAGCTCAACCGCTAAAACCAACAGCCCTGCTTACTCGGATATTTCTGATGCAGCTGATGATGGTGGCTCTGACAGCAGGTCAGAGGGCATGAGGTCAAAGGCCAGCTCTCCGTCGGATATTATTTCTAATAAGGACAGCATTGTAAAAGGACATTCTTCAACCCCAGCACAACCGGCTCAAGGGAAAGACACCCATTCTCCCTATTACCATGGCTACGATCCTTATTATTCCCCAAGTTACATGCACTCTGGACAGGTCAGTGCCCCAGCAGCTGGGAACAGCAGTACCCCACAGGCACTGAAGATCAAAAAAGAGGCTGAGGAAGAGGCTGAAAAGAAAGAGAAGGCAGAACAGTCAGATACCAAGAAAAGTGAAAGCACTTCCTCTAATTTGCAGCCACAACATCAGTCAGTAATAACACAAAGACACCCTGCACTTGCTCAGTCACTTTATTATGGACAATATGCCTATGGACTCTATATGGACCAAAAGTCCTTAATGGCTTCTAACCCCACTTACAGGCAGCAGTATGAAAAATACTATGAGGACCAGAGACTAGCAGAACAGAAAATGGCACAAACTGTGAGGGACTGTGAAAGAAAGAATGACCCTCCCTTGAAGGAGATCGGGAAGGATGACAACAAGCAGAAGAATATTCCATCTGCCACTGTTTCAAAGGCCCCCTCAACTCCAGAGTCCAGCAAAAATAACACTAAAATGGGGTCATCAGTCCCTAACAAAGGTGAGGAGACAAGCAAATCCCAGGTCCTTTCCAATCACCAGCAGCAGCTTCAGTCTGACAGTTTCAAAGCCAAACAAATGGAAAACCACCAGCTTATAAAGGAGGCTGTGGAGATGAAGTCTGTTATGGACTCCATGAAGCAAACAGGAGTGGATCCGACCACAAGATTTAAACAGGTGAGATCACAGGAAGTGGAACAAGAGTGTCTTGATTTATCCTTAAGTGATGTGAGATTTTGCCCCTGATTCTGCTTTCTTCTACCTTTGCAGCAAACAAGCTCTGCCATCCTTTTTTCATGCTGGATAGTACTCTAGTCTGTGAATAGACCAACAGACCTTTCAGTTTAGCTGTTTTTAAAAAAAAAAAAATCTAGCAAGGTGGTGACAGAACCCAGGCTTAAGACCTGAATAGAATATTTTAACTTATATGCTTGAATAAAATAGAATTAGATTTCTCTTTTAGATGTAAATTCTAAGCAGTTTGCTTAGTTCAGAAATGAGAAATTTCAAGCAAAATAAGCAGCTTTCATTGTGACAGGACTTAAAGTAGATTTGAAACATGGTTTGAAGTGTTTCTTTTTTTTTGTTAAACGACAGTTGGCATTTACTAAAGATGGGTGATCTGGTTCTTTGAAGAGTTGGCTTGAAGCTCAGCTCTTTATCTTAACCCAAGGTGACCTTTTTGAAGCAGTTAAGTTCCCGTCCTCTCCTCAACCAACTCCAAGCCCCTACAGACCTACACAATGGATGAAATCCTGTCTCCATTGAAGTCACTGGTAGTTCTGCCATTGACTTCATCAGAACCAGAATTTCATCCAGTGGCTTCATGCTGACCTTCCTGGATGTCACATTGCTTCATTTGAGGTGATGCAACTCTGTGCTCTAAACCAGAGCCTCAATGCTTGATGCTTTCATGTTCTGGTGTACAGTACATCCCAGACTTCACCCTTACAGGCTATCTTTCAAGATACAGTGAGGTCAGGTGAGTGAGAGTTAGGGAGCTCTGAGGGAAGTGGGATGGTACAGCCTCGAGCAGGAGAAGGTTTTTGCTGATTCAAATGAGTATTTGAACCAGACTGTCCAAGTGTCTAGTTATGTGCTTATGTTTCTGTTGCATGTACAGACAGGATGTGTGTCAATTGGAAACAGTGTTTACAATTAGCTTTTGCATATCCTGTGCTGGCAAACAAAGTCTTCTTGTTACTTCTCAGTACTGATTTGGTATAGTCTTGTAAAGAACTTGCCTACCTAATTCTGTGACTTCTTTATAAACTGGTGTATATTATGCAAAAATGTATTTATGATATCCTGTTCGTGTTCTTTAAACCATGTAGTCCTGATCCTGTAAATATTTATCCATGTGTAACTTTACAAACTTGAAATAAGACTGTCAGCTGAAGAAGTCTGCCTTAATGTCTGACTTCCTCTGGTTGCCTAATGTTTGTAATATCAGAGGCAGCATTAGCATCTTTCCGGCTAGATCAGTTTTTCAGGTTCATCGTTTCAGGTAATCTAAGTGCTCTGGCATATCATTAGTCAGCCTTAATTTTGTGGTTCACAGATGTTTTTTGCTCTCTGGTGGGAAAATCTCTCTGTGGGTTTTAATTGAAATGTTTATGAATAACGTGGTCTCAGAACTTTGATACAATGCATATGTATTTCATGATTAAACTAGTTACAGGCATGAAGAAGGATATAAGGTGAAGCAATTGAATTAAATTTTGATAATAGTCTCTTGCTTCTTCATGAGAATATTGTTTGGAGTTTGAGCTCAAGGCACTCCGTAGAAAGCAAACCTCTCTTCTAACAGGGATATGTTCTCAAAACAACTATTAAAAATACATTAACTGAAGTATGGGAATTATCAAGAACAATCTGATTTCAACATCTAAGTTCAGAACAACTTTTTTTTCTCCTCCATATTAGGATCCAGATTCACGAACATGGCATCATTATGTCTATCAGCCCAAATACCTTGATCAGCAAAAATCAGAAGAACTTGATCGTGAGAAAAAGTTAAAAGAGGACAGCCCTAGAAAAACACCTAACAAGGAAAGTTCCTTGCCTAACCTTCCTGTCTCATTAGCAAGCATTAAAGAGGAGCCTAAAGAGGTCAAGCGTTCTGATTCTCAATCAGCGGATGAGAGCAAGATAAAAAATGATGATCGAAAGACTCCTGTAAATTGGAAGGACTCTCGGGGTGCTAGAGTGGCAGTTTCCTCACCAATGAGTCAACATCAGTCATATATCCAGTACTTGCACGCTTACTCTTATCCACAGATGTACGATCCCAACCACCCAGCCTATCGTGCTGTCTCTCCTGTCCTAATGCATAGCTATCCTGGTATGTATTCTGAAATTTGCCTTGCACACTAGTTAAGATTCACACCCTTAAAGTGCAGTGAAGCCTGCATTTTAAGATTTCTGTTAGTAGCTAGGGTAAATTAGAGGCTTCATGGGTGATGTTTGTTTTGCTTGTCCTTCCACTAGGGAAAGTTCTGTAGATTAAACTGATTTAATACAAGATGTTCCTTTTATGAACTGTCACAGTTCCCAACTACAGTTTTCTCAACCCTTGACAGTCTGCTATTGCTGTTAGACTGACAGGTAGTTTATTGCCTATAAAAATATTCTAAGCACTTACTGTCAGAACCATTATAGTTACTATTCCTTTCACTTAAAGAGGACCTATAAATGTCTGAAATGGCTATCGGCTCAACCCTCTTTATAACCTCCATTCATCAGGGTAAATTAGGTGAAGAAATTGAAGAGCAAAGAAGCCATTTGATAGTCATGTGGTCCATTTTTTGTATGCTCTGTCCTGGCATCCCTTTTTCCCACCTTGTTATAACCAAAATGTAAAAACAGTAACTTGATATGGTATTTACTGTTTACCTGCAGGAGCCTATCTTTCTCCAGGATTTCATTATCCAGTTTATGGGAAGATGTCAGGGAGAGAAGAGGCGGAGAAAGTCAATACCAGCCCGAGCATCAATGCGAAAGCAACCACTGAGTCCAAAGCACTGGATTTGCTCCAGCAGCATGCCAACCAGTATCGCAGCAAGTCCCCTGTTGTAAGGCTTCATCTGTTGTTACTGAAGAGTGATACAGATGGGGAGGGTTAGAAAACATCGTTTTAAGAAGCATACAGTCTGGCATCGAGCTCTGAATGCATGATTCTTCTTTATAGTACAGCTTAAAATAAAAGCAATTTATAGTCAGGATGCTTCTGTGGCATAAACTAGAAGTGACACATACAACATTTCTGTGCTCAGAGTCTTCCTATCTTAAATGAATGGATTCCTACAGAAACATAGATTCAGATATACCTCCTGGTGCACAGCTGATTGCAGTTAAACAGGAAGCTTCTGTCTGCAAACAGATAATGAAGTGAGAAGTTGGGCTGTGGGATTTGGTAATAACCCCTCCCTATATTTGCCAAGAAGCCCCATCTTCCAAATTGCAGTTTACCAGCCCCCATTTCTGAAGATTTCCACATTGGAGCAAATGTTGTTATTTTACTCTCAGATAAGTTGGTGCTAGTTTTAATTGTGAGCAAGTCACTGACTCTGATTCTATTTTTAGAAGGGCTTTCTCGCTGTTCAGGCAGGCTTGATCCCTAGAGTGCATTAAAGAGGGCTGAGGATTCATTAACATCAGCTTTCAGCAGCTCAGCTATGTTGTTCAGGATTGGCAAGTCAGCCAAGCTTAAGGGAGCCCAAAATTAGAAGTCATCGTGGTGGCTTCAAGCTGCAGTATGTTGCATCAAAATCTCTGTGCCTTGGAAAGTCTTCCATTAGCTTTAGAGTAGAATCAAGTGCAAATAATCCAGTAGAGATACTTCTTCTTCAGAAAAAATCGGCTTCATCATTTGAATGGTAATCATTTGCCAGGTAGTGGCAAGTATGGTTTTGTTGTGATTTTGTCCTTTTTAAAATTGTCACATCAGTTTTCTTTCTGTTACTAGCCTGTGGAAAAATCATCAGCTGAGCGTGAACGAGAAGCAGAAAGGGAACGAGACCGTCATTCTCCTTTTAGCCAGCGGCATCTCCATACACACCATCACACACATGTTGGAATGGGTTACCCCCTTATACCTGGACAATATGACCCATTTCAAGGTGAGCATATTTCTAATGGCGTGATTAGCTTGCCTCTTGAAGTTGTTACCTTGACACTGGAAATCATGCCCACATGAAGCATTTTGAATAGACATCCCCTTGTTAGATCAGAAGTGCTTTGCATTTAGGAAGAAGGCTTGAAAATTCACAGCATGGACTAACAGCAAATTAATAACCTCATGTCTGAGAAGTATCAAGCTTTGTTTCCAAAAGTGGGTGTTAGAACATGATTAAATATGTACCAGTTAGGCCGTCATTCATGTGAATTTTTTGATTCCTACAGCAAACTGACATTAACTGGCTGAAAGGCAGTAAAAAATGCAAACCAAACAACCTCCTTTTTGTATAATTAGTGTTGTGTAAGCAATGGAAGAAGTGTAGCAAAGACAAAAGCTTTTTATACTGAGCACATTTTATGTACAAGGCATTGCAGTCACAAGGGTTTGAGCTTGTTATAATTTGACCGTCTGAAAGAGGACTCTTTGTATTTTGGCAAATGCAATGTGCAAAGTTGCAGTCAGGGAAAAAGCAGCACAGTAAGACATGATTCATTCTCCCTAGGTTTTATACCAGCCTTTTACTGTTTTTCTCTAACACTGGACTCAATCTGAATTAAAAGGAAATTTCCTCCCATGAAGCAAAGTACATGCTATCACAATTGGTGGCTAAATTACATTAATTCATTATGTTCACTTGGTACCTCAGCAGTTATTTTTCCTGTGTAAAAGTCTTGGCATTTCTCAGTTTGATTCAGTGATTCCATATGCCTTTTGGGATATATTATGCTTGTTCAGTAGGAAAACCTGTAAAAATGATAAGTTATTATGAAAGTATTGTATTCTGAACAGCTGGCATGTCATTTCTGTAATTCACTGTGACTTTTGATTCTTGTTGTTTCCTGGTACCTATTATTTCTAGTGAGCTTCCTATCCAGGAACTCATACAAACCACTTAGCATTGTGCAGTGCAGTATTTGGAAAGGAATACAATAAGTAGGAATGCTGGATTTTCTTGTAAAATATCTATCATGGACAATTCAGTTTACTATATGAAGGCACATTGATCATACTGGACAGACTGTCTTAACACCGTTGCCTGAAATATTTGCCATTTATGTAGTGTTAAAGCCCCAGCATTTGCTGATGCTGGGGTTTTTTGTCTCTCTGCCTTAGAGATGCTTCCTAACATTTCTCTGAGCACAAAAATCCATTACAACCAGAAGTACCTCAACATTCCTTTGTTTCTTCTTTCCCTTAGGACTGACCTCTGCTGCCCTTGTTGCCACTCAGCAGGTGGCTGCACAGGCATCTGCATCTGGTATGTTTCCTGCACAAAGAAGGTAAATAGCCAGTAAATCTTAAATTATATATAACATAGAGAAGAGAAAGCAAATCATAGATTTTATAGCCTGATGATCTGCAGCTCCTTATATGGCACAGTTTTTAAGGATGAAGAAAAACTTGTGAATTTGGGTTAATTGTAGTTTTATTATCTTTAAGGTGACATTTTGTCCTTAGATGTGTCCTTTAACTGTAATGTAGATCATTAAGAAGGAACAAGTAGTCTGTCTTCTGAGATTTTCCATAGACCGTATTTTAAGGATTGGTATTAAGATAAACCAAATTATTGTTAAATGTTATTGAAGATGCAGTTTTTAATAAAAGGGATTTAAAGTTCATGTTCAGTTAGATGCATGTACTACCAGGAAAACTTAAGATTTTGTCTATTCTGCAAGTCTGCCTGGTTTGCTGATTTTGTTTTCAGAGAGGTTTACTTGGGAGCCCATTAGAGGTGACATCATATTTAAGTTACATACCTCTTCCATGCATTTGCCTCTTGGTTATTTATGAGGTTTTCACTGGAATTTACTCTTCAACTATCATCCTTACTCTTCAAGAGGAAAGAGACTCTTCTGTATTATAATGATGCCATCTCAAGTGAAAAACCCAAGGCATCCTTAACGTTAGGCTTTCTTTCATCACTGCCAAGTTAAGCCTCAGAGTTTAATGTATTAAATAGTACTGTAATGTTCCATGGTTATGGGTGTCTTTCTGAAAGCTGACTCTGAAAACAAGCAACCACGTAAGGCTGTTAGCTGGAATTACTTGAGTGAGAAAGGTTTGTATCCTTGGAAGAGCTAATGAATACTAGGATGTCAGAACCCAGAAGATAAATCCTGGTGCATAGGTATGAGTATGTTGTTCCTGGCAGGGGAGGGGTGAGGACATGGCTTGCCGTCTTTCTTTCTTGGGATTGAGAATACTGTGCAGATTTTGTTTCCTGGTGTATCTGATGTACAGAAAAAAAAAATAGGAGGAAAGGATACTGCATACTGAAACGTTCTTCTTTCTCTTTTCAGAGAATGATGAGTTTGGAGATGTACATTGTCATGTGACTGGATCACATGAGGAAGCGCTTTATTACAGACATCAGTTCCATGGTGTTAATTTGAAATGCCTTAATGGCAGGCAAAAACCAGTCATTTCATTTTTGTAAATTGCAGATTTTATCACAGAGTAACAAATGTTGCTGTAATTAGACTTCTGTTTTTATATATATATATGCGTATATATATTTCTGAAAAGTGCCTAGATCTCTTAGAAGCCATGCATGAATTACAAAAACAAACAAACAAAAAAAAGCATTACTCTGTTAATAAAATTGATGTGTTTTTCTTACATATATATATACATATATATATAAAAATATATATATATTCTTTACTTTTTTTGTATCAGTACCAAGGCTCGCACACAGGGTCTGCTGCTAAGTTGCGAACCACACAGTAAAAGGAGATATGTATTTGTCATGTTTAGAAAGCGTTAACCGCAAAAGGCTCTTTGTTTCTTTTATCTTCTTCCTTTTTTTCCCTTTTTTTTTCTTTCCAATTGTAAATAAATAATGTTATGTATCAGTGTGCCTGAACCTTGCATACCCTTCTGATATTTCCCACAAGGTCTCAGAGAGGCTGACTGTGATGACACTTTGGTACAATGTAGACGTCTATTTGGTGGCTCCTATTGAAGATGCATCAGTGTAAAATGTTACTGTATTCATTGTTTCATTGTAATTGTGTATTGTGAAAAATATACCTTTGGAAGGCATGGGGATTCTAGTACCACAAAAACTGTGTTGTATATAGTGTATATATTTTAAATGGAGATAATGAGCATCTGTGAATAATGAAATGTCTTTTTTGATAATCTTGAATGGCAGATAACCTAATAGCCTGCATACCAGAAGACACCTGTGATTGTTCTATTACTTGAATAGTCCTGCAGTCTTTTTTTAATGTTTACAATTACCCGGTTTTAGAAGAGAGACTTTTATGCCATTGCCTGTTTACTTGTTTTATGCTGTATTGTAGTTTATTTTATGTAAAATGTATATCAGATGCTTTCATTTTTATACCTGCCTTAAAGAATTTGGCAATCAGAATAAAGAAAAAAGTTGGTTTTGTACTTTCTTGGTGTCTGTGGGCCGCTTTGAAAGATGTGTCATAGATGTAGATAGCCGGGGCTGCAGCTGCCACACAGCTACTGGTGCGTGTCCCCAGAGGTTCTCCCTGGGGCTCTGTCACTGGTGTGCACCTGCAGCCATCCCGCGCCTCCCCGCTGGGCCTGTGGTGTTGTCCTCTCCCAGCAGGCGATGCAGGGCCCAAGCCAGATGACAGTGGACCTCTTTCAATTGATAGGCTCAAAAAAGGCCCATAGTAACACCATGGATGGTATTAGTGGAACTTACATCTCTAATACATGTTTTAGAGCAGCTCTGTGTGCTATAAATTGTAGGCAAATTTTTTCTGTTTTGTTTGTGTTGCCCCCCCACCCAAATGAACAGATACCTAAAAGCAGAGGACCTGTTGATTAAAAAAAAAAAGTCCCTTGCTGTCCTTAACCTGCTATACCACAAAATAAATATTTTATGTGGCTGTACCACCTGTTTTGTTATAGTGCGGTTAACACAGTACAGTAATATGAAATCAGTAATCATAACGTGAAAAAAAATCAGATTTACTGGTCAGGTTTTTGAGGCTTTAACTTTTGTTCTTTCCTGCATATCTCAGTTACACTGATTGTCAGAACTGCTTTTTAAAGTTTTACTGGGGTTTTTTTGGTTTTGTGTTTGTTTTTTCAACAGGGTGAATTACTGCAAGTTAAAGCTTGTTCTTGAAGTCGGTTCCATTTCTCCTACCTTTCTCCTACTCAATACAGAAGGATGAATTAAAAATTCACAACAGACAAGCACACCTGGACTTTTTATATTACTATGATGAATCTGCCATTAATATTGCTATAATTGTTTTATTTTTATAGGCATAAAATCAGTTCCCTTAGTGACTAGTTATAAGGTTTATTGATTTTTACTACACATTGTTCATCTGTGGCTTACTCTTATTGTCTTGTTCTGAACACATTCGGAAGTCTCACAGTGGTGACATACTACAAATTAGCCTCATAAAAAATGGGAAGGAAGGGGTGTTTTCTTTTGAAAGGGGATATTGTGAATGCAGGGCTCTTGAAATAATAAATGCCTTATTACTTCTATAATAAAGGCTCTGGTGGCTTTTTTATTGAAATGTACCATTGATTTTTTTTTTTTTTTTCCAGCCTAGACCGTTAATGCTTCTGCAGCAAAACAGATCTTGCAAATTCACACTAGTGGTGATTTTGATTTAGTGTGGTTTAAGGTTGAGTGTTGTAAGTAACTGGAATGAATTGCTCTGATTGATTGATACAGGGTAAGCAACAGTTAAAGTTATAATTAATGTTATAACTGTACTATATCCTTGAAGTCTGGTAAGAGGGGCTAACATCCATTGCCATTTATTGTCTTTCTCCACTTCAGGTTCTTGTCTTCCCTCTAATTTTTATAGCTTTCCTTTTGGTTTAACACTTGCTATACTGACCTTAAAGCAGTGAGCATGACTCCCTGGTTCAGCATTCCCAAAGCCAAAAGGTATCCACCCACATGTCCAGGCACTGGCATGCAGCTGCTGTGGTCATTTCACTCATCACTCAAAGGATGAGAAAACTGGAGCAGTAATACAAGGAAGACAATTCACAGATATAAGAACTAAATGCTGCGGAGGCTAGTCACTGGACAGGGGCAGCTGAAACAGCATAACACAAATGCATTTGTACTGGTTTCTGCAGGAGGGGCTTGTACTTTTTACTGCCTCCAGCTGACACCTCTCCCACCCTGCTTTTCTAGCAGCAGCAATCAATCAGTGATCCCACTCTTATCTTTCATCCACGTATCGCTGGATGTCTTGCGAAAGTGAAACAGGGCTTATATGTTACACTTACTTCTTTGAGTTTCTAGCCTGTCCATGGGGTGTAGCTAGAGAAATGAGAGGTCTGTCAGTGGGAACCCATCATACAGACCCAAAAAACCCAGCCAGGGAGCCACTGCCTCTGATGCTTGCACTGGGAAAAAATGGATGTGTGCAGAGAAGGAGTAGAGGTTTTTTGAGCATCACGTAGCTCTAGAGGCTGGAACAGGACACGAGTCTGACTGAGCTGGCTAGCTACCAGGGCTGGATGACAGCTGGTGAAAATGGGGGCTAGGAGTAACATTTCTCCGGTTTGTAATTGATTCCCTGGTGCCCTTAGGGTACACCTGAAACTTACAGAGCTAGTTCTGTGGCATGGCATCTCACCCTTGCTTCTCAAAGGTTCTTTCGTTGGGCTTAACCATCGAAGCATTAATCCTGCTTGACAAGTGTTGGCAGAACAAGTGCCCCCAAAGGACATGAAGTTAGAAAACCCCTGAATCCAACCCAGAGTGCCCTTCTGTAGATCTCCACCCTGGCTCTTCTCAGAGAACCAGTCAAAGAGTCAAGCAGGGAATCTAGTTCATACTTACTTCTGGCATCACAGTCTTGTCACTACTTTTATCACGAAAGAAAAATGTAGAGTCCTCATTTTTCTGCCTCAGAATCTTGCTCTAATGTTTGCTTGCCACACTCTCTCACTCCTTTCTTGTCTCCCCTCTTTGCCCCACTTACCCACTTAATAAGCCCTCTTACATACATTTGATACCATCAAATCTCACTCTACGCAGCTAAAAACCTGCATACATTCATGATTTCAGCCCTTTATTAGCTCTCCCTCTCTTTCCTTTTATCATACTCCCTCCTTTGACCTGTATTTTTTTCTGTATCTTACGCTCTGTCAATGTATCCTGTCTCTCTTCATCCTAAATTGTATGCGACAGAGAACATATCACACTTCAAATTCATACAGCAGAGTTCATATTTATAGTTCCCTCTGAATAATAGCTGTAGCATCTCATAGATGATAGCACAAGCTGCCATGAGTAGTGAGAGCAGACCATTATTAACGAGGAGCTTAAGATAACTGACAAAAATCATTACAGTTTCAAGAGGTATTTTGAAACCATCTAATGCCTTAAAACTTGTGAATAATACCAAGCCCACATAGGAAGTCTGAAGCTGTGTCTCCTTGTGTCAGAGAGAACTGGAGACATACAGTCATTACCTAGTGAACCAGCTTTGCTCTGCTTTAGAGAGTGCTGTTTTCTTCATTTGTTTTAGTTTTAGCCCTTTACCTATCTTTCTGTACTAAGCACTACAGCATTACTGTGGAGTACAGTTCACCTTGATGTAGTGTTTTGTTGGTTTTTTTTCCCCTTGGGTCAGTATTTCCTAAGTTCTCATAGCCTCAGCCTTTTCTGTGAGAGGTTGTTTTGGTTTTGGGTTTTTTTAGGTAATCTTACCAAAGAATGCAAGAGGTTTTCATTCGGGAGAGGAGATATCATCCGAATTTACACATGTTGCAGTGGTGGAAAGGTAGACACCATTAAAGTCCTCACGCTAGTTGTTAGTAATTTTTGTGCAGGATATGCTAAAGAGCGCTTTCAACCTTGGTAGCAACTCTGAAACTTCTCATCTGGACTGTTAAATTAGCAAACTTAAGGATTTAACAAAAGTAGTTATTGCTTGCAGCCTGATAATATTTGTCATGCAGAACTCGTGCAGACCAAGCTAGTACCTGTAGTTCAGTTCCAGTAGCCTCATAGTCATTTTGGCAACATTCTGTAGCCATTTTGGATGGTATAATTAGTGTATTTTAATTACATTATTTTCATCATTTGAGTTTGCTGATGGTAGAATGGTGCTTACTTACTGCTTTGAGTATAATGCTATAGAATTTCTTCATGGAACAGAATGGTGCAGCAGTGCTTGCTAAAAGAAGATCTAAATCTGGAAGCAAAGACTCCCTGAAAGCCTGTTTAAACCCTTAGTGCAGGAGACTAATTTTAAAGCATACATCTTGACAGGTAGAGTAAATGACTGCAATCCTCTTGTTTTCAGGGCCCTGAGGGCACTACCAAGCCAGTCCCCAGGAGCCCCCAGCCCTGGCTGTGCTTTCACAGCTGTGAACAAGGATGTGCAACTTCTGCTCTCACAGAGCTTGGATTTAGGCTGTTTCTAGTAGAATGGTATACAGGGAACAGGCTTCAGTAAGACCCTTACTAATATTTTCTTAATTAGACAAATGAAAGGTGAAAGAGGAATTTTGTCTTTGTATGTTTCAAACAAAATTCTTGCAGAATAGTGGAAATAAGATGTACAATTAAAAGACACGGAGTTTTCTGATTGAAGAACCTCCTGCATAGTTAACAGGCTGCCATGAAAAAAAATAGTCCCTTTTTTTCCTTAGTATTTTCCCCTTTTACCTCAGTAGTATAAATTTGTGTTTTAGAGTCCAAGTGATATGAGAAATAACTTGAGGGGAGGGGGAAGTTTTTCCTCTCCCCATTCAGGGTGGGTGACTGAAAGCCGTAAGATTTGCAATTATCTTTAAAAGTAGCTAGCCCTTAATACATGTGCTCAAACTAGGCACCTTCCTTACAGAGAACAAGTTTCTCCTTGATAAGCTCCCTACTCAGCTATGGTCAGCTTTGCTGGCTGCTTCCTTTTGGGCTCTGTGTTCCCCACAAAAGAGTGGGAGGAACCAGATCAAGGGCTAGATGTACCACAGGAACAGATGAAGTTTCTGCTTTACCATTGCTTACACATACCAGACCAAGGCTTTTACAATCTCCTTTTGTTAACACCTTTCCCCAGCTCTGTCACCAAGTCAGTTTAAGTGTTTGCAGTGATGAGCCTTATCATGCCACTGATTTTTAAGCAGAGCTCCAGACAGAAAAGGTCAGTAAAATGTCAATGACACAATATGTCTCCCCATGCTGTACGTTGGAACATAACAATTTAATACCAAGCTTTGCCACAAGTATCTGCTGTGCTAATTCATGATCTTCCTACTTGAAAAGAAGCTGACTTCCTTTAATAGAGAATTTGCCAAAATCCTTCACCTCTATAAATGGCTTGTGGCTCTGTTGTGACCAGCTGACCACTTTCCCTTTTGTCTGCCAAAAGTCTGTCCCCATTTTTGGAGTTACTTCCCTAAAGAACCAAGGTGCAGAAGAAACTATTATAGAAAGAAAACACTAAAAATAGCAGTACGGAGTCCACTGGTTTTTTTTATGCTAGAGCACCTCTGTTAGGCTTAGGTGGGTTCTGCTTCCACAACTCAGATAAGGATTTGGTCCCTTGAGGCAGAGCAGTAGTTGCTATTCAGTATAACTCTTACTTCTTCCTTGAGTACGTGCGCGTGTAAGTTTCTCTCAGCTGCTCATGTACTCACTCTCTCCTTTGTTAGGAGGTCAGACATAAATGCTATATGCATTATTTGATATTAATTTGCTTCTTTTGTAGCCCACTGGCAATAAAATAGCTCTCTAGGCTGTTAATGACTGCTCAGCTTAGGAGTTTTATCTGTGTACCTGACACTAGGTCATGAGCTTTTAAAACCTGTCCAGCTTGTAAAGGGGTTAATTCTCCTAAGTTGTGGATACGCTAAAATTCTGTTTTATTAAAGAAGAGCAATATGTATATGTCAGTGTATGGGCCTGGCAAATCATTCAAGATGTATACAGAAAGGGGAGAGAATGATTAAAGCTGGCCCTGATGAGAAGGGAGGGCAAGAGGCACTGACATAAAGTGACCTTGCTGAAAACTTTGAGTCTGCTCTAAAGCGTCCAGTGCTGAACACTGCACTGAAATACAGGGTTTTGAAGGGTCCTGGGGCCAGCAAGGCCACCCAAGCAGCACAAGGAGCAGTGGCATCATGTGAGTCACTGAGCAATTGCAGTTGAGTCCCCAAACACTGATACTGAGCACTGCAATAGCTCCCAGTAAAGAAAGCTCTGGCACTGGACAAGCAGATCTTTATGCAGCTAACATGCAGCAAATGCCCTCGGAGCGGATCTGGCAGTCCTGGAGCACTCAGGTGCTTGCTACAGGCTCACGTGCTGCTGGCTTATGAGCTGCCATCAGTATGGTCTGTTTCCTTCAGTGGCACAGGTCTGCAGCATCAAGAGACAGGGTATTTACAACCCAAAGAGCAGTGAGACTTACTACATCTGAGCAACTTAAAGAAGATGAGGTAGGATAAAACATGAGGCAGCCTTAAAGCATGGCCTTGACAACTTTGTCTTTAGAAAGCAGTACACCTGTCCCATTACTTACATGGAACTCCCCTGCCCCAAGGGAACATGATTTCACTTGCTTCCAACTGCTCTACACCAAGAACCAGTCTTTACTGTCTGCTATAAAAATACAGGAGTAAAGAGGAGGTTTTTTCATAGAGAAGGAGTACTTTATTGCAGAGTAGAATATTATCAGCCAGGAGACCGTAAGTGGCAAACCAGAAGTGTGTGTCTCCATATACACTTCCTGTCATGGCAGTAAGTTGAACCCTTTGGTCTCTTTCTTTCTTTGTTGTCATTAAGTAGATCAATTCTTACATTCTTGTGGGGCCCATTAAATGGCATATTAGGTTACTAGCCACCAGCACAAAGGACTCTTATCTCCTCATTAATTGGCTGATGCATGTTTAAGAAGCTATCTTCAGTATTTTTCTCTGTAAGAAGGGTATTCCCATCATGGGATGTAATACGTTTGTCCTTACCAGATGCTTTTGTTTTGGCTGATATATTTTTAGAGATTAGCACTTCAGCAGTTTAGATGAGGTCTCAGCTGAATCTTCAGGATGTAGTATTTCATATGTTCATAAGTTCAAAATTGGTACCAGACTTTCATATTAAGTGCCACTTATATTGAGTAATGTTTTGTTGTTTTGTTTTGATTTTTAAAATCTTGTGCATTTGAAAGGGAAAAATAAGCTTCCGGGGAATTAAACTCTTACAGGTTTGGGTGTTTGGTTTTGTTTTTTTTTTTTTCCCCTATTTCTTTAAAAGGACAAAATTCATTCACAGATCATTCAGATTCTTGGTGGTATCTAATAGCAGATCCAAAGGAAAACAAATTTCAAAACAAGTCACTGATTTCATGGAGACAACAGTTATCAGTAATGCAATTAGCCCTCTAACTCACTCTAAATCTCATTTGAATAGTATACAATGATCAGTACAATGAGAGTTGAAAATCTATGTGAAATCTGTAAAGCAAACATATGACACAGGAGAAGGTTTTATCAGAGTAGCTAAAGGCAGTGAGGGATGCAGACCACTTGCCCATCTCCCTTTCACAGCCCCACACCTGTTTTTAGATAATGCTTTGCCCCTGGCTCACTTCTAATATTTGCTATCTGTTAGACCCTGGTGATAGCATCAAGGTAGATGCTCCATGTCAATGAACCATCAAAAGCAAATTGCTAACTAATCACCAAGGAAAAGAGACTTGGAGAACAACAAATAGTTCTGTGACTGGTGCAGCTAATGAAGACCAGTTTTCAATGGCTTTCTTGACTGTTTAGACTCTCGGATGCTCAATAAATTGTGACCTTTGTAAATTTTTCCAAAATGAGGCTACTAACAGGCTGTCTCTCCTTTGCCTGCTTACCAATACTTGTGAATTATAGAGTGTCTTTGGAGTATCTAGTTTAATTGCAACTGGTCAACAGACTCAAATGTTACGTGCAAGGGACAGGTTATATGCATGGTGTGATCACAGAAACTGTAAATGAGAGCTATGCAAGGGTCTCCTCTGCGTGGCCTTGTTGTGTCTTTATCCTGAGCAGTCAAAAACCTTAAAGGTGGCAATGAGCATAACAGCATCTTTTTCCCTCACAAAGATGGGGTGTATTCAGGGCCAGACATGCACCCTCTGTGAAATTACTCCCGTCTCTTGCACTATGCTCTGCACCACAAGTAAGAGGCAGAATATCTTCAGCACCATAGCCATTGTAAAGAAAAGTAACTGGTTTATAAGATATGAACAAGGGAAACTGGGTCATGCCTCTTGACTCCTAAATCCATCAATCATTACAAGAATGTAAAACTTGGAAGTAGTCCATTATATTTATGTATTTAGCTGTAGGCTTTACGTGTCCCTATTATATACAGATAAGCAAAAAAGGAGCCTGGATTTAAGAAAAGCTATGGCCATAGTCTTTTTTTTCATGCTTCTGGGTGCCAACAAACAACAATGAATTTTTCTACTGTTTAATAATAAGCTAGTTAAGATACAAAAATGAACAAAGAGTTATTTTTGAAAGCTCTGGGTAGTAACAACATAATGGTTTCATTATCTAAAGTTCAGTCGCAACAAGGACAAAAAAATCCCTCTTATGTATGCTGAAGAGCTTTTCAGTTTCTGAAAAAAATCAATACCATATTCACACTAATGTTTGCTTGCATAAAATATTGACTGTAGTCACACTGGTGGTTTTATATAAAGACTTAAAAGCAATCTTGATTGTCTGAAAGGTTCTAATTGTTTTTCCCCTTTCCTGAAAGACTAATGAAAGGACAACTAAAAAGCAGAACTATATAGTTATTTTATAACTGGCACTAACAAATCTCGCCAGTTATAGAGTCCATTCTGTAAGCAAGGAATGTGTGTCTCCCAATTAATCTAGTGTACCTCCAGGCAAGGTCTAAATCAGCTGGATACAGCTAAAGCAATTTGCACACGGCTAAAAGCAAATTGGAAAATAAGTGTTCCACGCTACTGCCTATCTTTCCAAGCCAACTACACAATCAGTATTCTGGCAGCAGCACTCTGTCATGTTATTTGCAGCTATCAATTTTAATTATAACAATTATTGATTAGCTGGGAAAGTGAATAATCTAATGTTCAAATGAGGTTGGTGCGGCTGCTGGGGATCTTTTTTCCCTTTCATGCAATGTACATTTAGTCTTAGGAAATATCAAACAAAGAATATACCTGAACTACAGTGCTGAGCTTGGATGAAGTTGTAGTAATGATTTGTTATTTGTTTGTTTACAAACAAACAGTTTTAGGATTCACTAATCTGCTGTACGGAAAGGTTGATATGAATTGAATTAGGGCATGAGAGGGCTCGGTTCGGTAACACAGGCCAATACTTTCACACTTGGACACCTAAAATCAGACTCTTGATTTTCTTAACCAGCACTTCTCTGTGGGGAGAGTGCTCCTGTTGCCCGTTGACACCAGCTATTCTAACCTATTTACTTTTAGACACAAGCTGTTTCTTCTTGAAGAACAATGCTTCTCTTGGAACAGAGAAAAAGGAAATATTCAACCCTAGCTGCACTAACAAGAGTTTTATGTGTTTCAGCTAAATAAATAGCTGGGGGAAGAGTACATCCTGACTTGAGCAGGGTTACAGCCACAAAGGCTGAACATGAACTTTCTGCATCTGAGTTTTTGTTACAGGCTCATCCCCTCTGCTTATCAAATGCCCTTTGTAGTGTTGCTGAAGACATACTGTTTCTGTTTGAAATTATCCAGTAAACATTCAGACAATAATCACTGTACCCCAAAGAAGCCCTTTAAGCACCCTGCAGATGGCCTCTGCCGAGGCTGGGACAGCAACATGAAGGTTTCCTCTGAATCTCCTGATCCTCCCGAGCTTCAACCCCAGGAGGCTGGGGAAAGAGCTGTGACCATTTTAACTCTGGGTGTTCCAGATGCTGTTTGCCTTGTGTGCCCTGCTTGGCCCGTGGGTGAATGTGCCCACCATGCTGGGGACAGGGGCAGCATCATGGCAGAGACCTGCCCCACTTCTGCCCTGGGCAACTCCTAACCCAACCGGGGAGGCTGGAGGCACAGCTGCACTGCCTGGTCACCTGCTTCTCACCTGGGAGTGACTTTTTATTTAAAAAAGCTAAGGAGGGCATCTGGGTTTACCAACATCCTAAAGCTCTGAGCTATCACGAAGGTTGGATGAGCAGGATCGGATCTAGCATCACAACATGACCCATTTACCCATTTTTTAGTTTAAAGCAGTGTACTAAGTACAGAGGAAAAAAAAATGTGCTCTTTTGCAAATATTGGCTACTGGATAACTGGGGTAGTTGGTGGTGCATTGCACTGTTGCTCGGAAACTGTGGATGGATGTGAAACTGGGAAGGTCAGCTGTTGCAATTAGTTAGCAAGAGAGAATAATTTCAAAGACCTGAACAAGGATTTAGCAGCTCCCACTGGCTTGACAAAGCCTGGGACAGATAATCATCTGCTTTGAAAATGTGAACAAATGTGTCCTTGAATTGGACCAGAAGATCTCTCTGCCTAATCAGGAGGAAAAAAAAAAAAAAAAAAAAGCTTGGAGTGCCTTATACTGCAATGGGAAAAAAAAAAAATATAGCAAAGACATGGGAATGAATCCTGAATGTGCTAAACTCAAGAATGCCTGTGTCTGATAACAAAACTGCTCTCTGAGAGAAAAAAATAGTGAAACACTTAGATAAAAATGCATACATGCAAGATCGTCTGGTGATCAGACATACCTTCAGGATGTTTGCACACAGTCAGTGTAATACTGAGGCATGTCTGACATGACTCCTGTGCTGTCCTTTGCCTTTCTGAGCTCTTTGATTTGGAGTTTATTTTACCCTGCCCACCAAAGCTTCCAGCCTGCTTGGCTCGATTCTGCACAAAGTCACTTTGTGCAGTCACAGAGACCCCATCATTTTCCTTCTTCCTTTATTTCTCTTTTGTTGTGTTGAGGAAAAAAATCCAAATACAGTGATTTCCTGTTTAATAGTATTTACCACTATAGCATTGTTATAACAGAGAACCATGAAAAGTTATAGAGCGCAGTCCTTTAATCTGGCATGTAACAGTGATTCCTATTTTGTTAGGCCATAAATTGGTAATCTCACAGCTTCTCTATATTTAAAACATAGCATTAATATTAAAATTACTGTGCCTGTCCATAACTTCAGGATCAGAAATGTACCTCAAGGGGATCCTGCACCATCTGCAATAAGTGCTTTTCACTTCAGATTAATATATTTTCATTTGCCCTGTCAGCCTATGCAGATGGAGCAGGCCTCAAACCACACGGGGTCAAGTGGGAGTCCAATTAGGCAAAGTTATTTTTAAGTTCTGGAGGGCACAGGGTCAGCACACTAGGGAGATTTAAGCACCTAAAGATGTAGATAGGTGTCTTAGTATTTTCAGAAGTGCTATCACACTGCAAGCAAGGGGAGTTAAGCGTCTGGCAACTATCTTGTGAAACACATTTTGAGATTCGTGCAAAGAGCCTGAACACTTTGAAATCTGACTGCTCTTGCCATGGCAAGGTTCAGGCCACATAACTGAGGCAGCCTCTGGACATGCCTGTGTAGCTCAGGAAGACATACATAGACGGACCATCCCGGGAACTGAAAGTGCTGGCGAATTGATGGGCATGCAGGAAAGCTGATAACCATGGCTGAGCCAGCTGCACTCAGGCACAGAGTGGGGATCGACTCACTTAACACTCTTCTCTGTGCTCTGAGTAAAGGAAGGTCAAAGAACATAAACCCAACCACTTTTTGGCTATCTTATTCATCAGTAGTGTCCGTGTGCAAATGCCTAGAGAAGAGCAAGAGCAGGAAACATATCTACACTAATATTCTCCCATCATCAGACAATTTTCAGCCAGGAGATTTTCTATTATGTTTTTTCTACTCAATAATTTACAAACTACTTCCCCCTTCCCCCCCCC
>NW_010325780.1:0-1081 GCF_000700745.2 Antrostomus carolinensis | reverse complement strand
CCCCGCCCCCAAAGTGCTTGTTCAATCTTCTCTTGAATTCAGTATAAATTTTTTGTATTCACAGTGTCCTCCTTTGCCAAGGAGTTTCCCACATGCATTGTCCATTGCATAAAGACCCTCTGTGTGTCTTGGACTGAATCTCTCTTATCTTTACCTAATGACCCTGGATTCTTGTACTGGAAGTAACAGAAAACAATTTCTTCCCTAGTCATCTTCTCCTATACCTCTCATGATTTTATAGACTTTAGCATATTCCGTCTTAAGTCATCTTTTTTCCACAATAAAGACTCCCAGCCTAATTTCTTTTTTTCTTTTTCCTATATAGAATCTATTTATCATCCTTGTCATTATTCTCTGAACCTTTTCTCTTTCAATATATCCTTTATAGTTGTAGCAACTCATAACTATCTTTCCACTGTAGAACAGCCCATTTGTTCCTACCTTTAACTTTCTGGATTTTAGCCAGTTATTTTTCCTATATGTGTTTTTATGCTGATGAGTTTCTTTAAAAGGCATGGTGAAGGTCCCTGTCAAAAGCTTTTTGGAAAGCCAAGTAGACAGGATCATAGGGGCAATCTGGTTGAATCATGCTTTTCCATATGCTCATTGGTCCCCTGACTGTCAAGAGGTTTGTAAGGCAGGACTTCCCTTGCCAGAAACAATATACAGAAGCCAAATCTGAAAATGCATTTTGTGTTCATATCCAGCATAAAAGCAAAGACCTGTAGAGTTATGGGCACTGTGACATCTTAATCTCGTTCTGTGGGTTGTCTCCCCAACCTGGTGCACCCAACGGATTACTACCCACTACTGATCTTCCAGGCAGGTGGGGAGGAAGCTGCATCCCGTAGTCTGAAGGGAATGAAGAAAGATTTCAAGGCCTTGGGACGGATGGTGAAAGGGTCTGGGGCGCAAGTAATTTTCTGTTCCCTCCTTCCACATTTGGGCGCTGACGTGGGATGGAATAGAGGAATTCAGGCCATAAATGATTAGCTACAGGACTGGTGCTACAGGCAGGGTTTTGGATTCTTTGATAATGTCTGGTTTTACAAGACACCAGTCCAGACAGTCAAACGTGGGG
>NW_010325779.1:21001-22826 GCF_000700745.2 Antrostomus carolinensis | reverse complement strand
TATAAAAAAAATAATTTTTAAAAGCTCTAATGATTAACTGTAAATCTTTATTGAGAGGCACAAAATAACTGAGGCAAAGAAATTCTGAGTAATCCTCCCCAAACTGAGCTGTTATCTGCTGAGTTCAAGTCCTAATTCTTTAGTCAAGGGTAAATTAATCTCCATTTTAGCATATTTTGTATGTTAACCAAGGCAAGAACAGATCTAAGCAAACCTGTACCAGTTCACAAGTTTGTAACTGTTGTCACATAATATATTTTAGAAGCTTTTTCCACAAACCTTTTACTATTTGCAAAGTAGTCAACACTAACAAAGAAATTGTTTAACTCCAATAAAAATATCTGTGTGATAAACTGCAGACACACTTAACACCAGAACTTGCAAGATGTTACACAAAATTCAGTTAATCAAAGACTACATTTAATTGCTGAAACTTTTTGAAGTCACACAAAGAAACAGTTTATTCCACCTTCCAAAATAAATAAAGCCAACCCTTTTATTTTAGTATTTATCTCTCTCCTGGACTAGATATCTGGATCAATAACAAGCTGATTTCTAGGCAAACCTATTAAAAACAGGAGTATGTTTACAAACCCTCAATAAAACCATTCCTGAGCACTGTAAAGGACCTAAAGAGGATATAGGAGAACCTGTACAATACAATAAATACTTCTATTAGCATTCTTTGGGCTACCCTGCATCATTCAGGTAAATCTTTGCCACTAATGAACAATATATACCCAAATTCTCAAAGAAATAAAACCCTGCATCACACCAAACTTCTTCAAATTGCATCTTAAGGTGCTACTACTTTTTCTTACACAAATACAGAGAAATACAGTAATACTTAAAGCACAAGAAAAGACACAACAGGGAGCAGATGACCATCAGCATCAGTTTGGAATGAAAGTCCAAGTTACAAATCAGTATTACTCATCTTCAGTAAGTGGTATTGATTCAGGATGACTCTGATTCATCAGTAGTTTTTACTTCATTAAATAAAATTTGCCTGTTTGCAGAATTTCTGAGACAGGGAAAATGCAAAAGATGATTTTTTTTTCCCCCCATTAGACTTATCTAAACTAGACCAGTGTTTGATCATTAACAGCACCTTCACATCTGACCATGACATTTGTTGTGCAGTAGTAATCATAAGACAAGTGATAATTTATGCAGGAATCTTAATACTTTACCATTTAAAGACAAGCCAATTAATTACTACTTGGGAATATCTGAAGCCTAAGTGAGTACAATTACTCAGCTTTTTTTTTAAAAAAAAGAAATAAATCATATTGGACTGGAGTAACACCAAAAGGTGACACTGAAACCTTGTCATTAAATATGTTATTCCAAATAATTGATTGTTGAACTACATGTATTTCTAGTTTACAAACACCTACTCCATTATTTTCAGCAACAAAAATATACTGTAAATAAATATATGTAAAAGAAGGGGAAAAAAGCACAAAGTATACACAGTAAAAAGAGTGAAAGAATTAAAATGTGACAATTTAGCTTATTTTTAAATGCAAAGATTGAAATACATAAAAATAAACTACATTGTTAATGCTGACAGAAATAAAACACCAGATTAACTTTAACATTACACATGACTTAAAATACTGACTCTAAAACTGCTAAATACTTGAAAGACTTAAATCATCATCTGCTCCCTACGAAAATGAAACCAAAACCCAAACTTGTTTGTTTGTTTTTTTTAAAAAAGGCCATGATGGAAAAGGAAAAATATACAGTGTGAACACAAACCAAATATGAATGTCGACTGGACCGGTGAGAATACCTGGCCCTCTCTGAATCTTCCTGA